>NC_051334.1:50844617-51144617 GCF_015220235.1 Choloepus didactylus | reverse complement strand
GAAGAGACTGTTCTTTCCCCATTCATTGGACTAGGCTCCCTTGTCAAAAATCAACTGGCCATAGATATGTGGGTTTACTTCTGTGCTATAAATTCTATTCCATTGGTCCATTTGTCTGTTCTTGGGTTAGTACCACACTGTTTTGATGACAGTAGTTTTATAATAAGTTTTGAATTCAGAAAGTGTAAGAAATCCAACTTTGTTCTTCTTTTTCAAGATGGTTTTGTCTATTTGGGGTCCCTTGCCTTCCCATATGAATTTTTTTTCTTTTTTTTTCTTTTTTATTAAATTTTATTTTATTTTGAAATAAATTCAAAGTTATAGGAATGGTTGCAAAAACAATACAAACCCCATACACAGAACTTCAGCATACCCTGACCTCCCTCCCCTGATACCCCAATCCACCAACTTTAACATGCTGTCACACCAGTATTTCTTTCCCTCCCTCCCTCCCCATCATCCATCATCTATTGCTCTGTCTTCTGAAAGTATGAGAGCTAGCTGCACCCATCTTTGAACAAACACTAGAATTCACATATACAATTCCCATGAACAAGAACATTCTTTTATGCAATCCCATTAAATGCAGCCAAGAAGTACTAGAGATTCAACATTGATAAAAAGCATACATTCTATATTTCCTTTTTTTTTTCCCCCTGTGTCTCAACTGTGTCCTTTTGAGCCTCCTGTCCTCCATCCTCAGATCCCATCCAGGGTCATCCTTGGCATTCAATTGTCATCTATTTAGACTGTCCTTTTTTTTTTTTTCCTCAATTGTGGAAACATATATACAGCCTAAATCTTCCCATTCTACCCCCTCCCTAGCCTTCCATTAGTGGGATTAATCACATTTAGAATGTTGTAATGCTATCTCTTTCCCACCATCCATTACTAGAAATTTCCCTTTACCTCAAACAGCAACCCTACACTCATTTCTTAACTCCCCATTGCCCCTTCCCCCATTTCTCTTAACTCATACTCTACTTTTCATCTCTATGGTCATATTCTCTGATAATTTCTTTGTGTTTACTGTGGGGCTTAAAATTAAACTCTTAAATCCATAACAATCTTGGTTTTCTTTGATACCAACTTAACTTCAATAGGACACATAAACTATGCTCCTGTACTCCTCCATTCCCCCACCTTTGTATAGTTCTTGTCAAAACTTACATATTTTACATTGAGTTCAAAACCACTGATTTGTCATTAGAGTTTGTGTATTTTATATCACGTAGGAAGTAAATAGTGGAGTTATAATTCACAAATTATTGACTTCTATTTGTATTTCATTGTGGTCAGAGAATGTGCTTTGAGAATATCCAATTTTTTTTAACTTATTGAGGCTTGTTTTATGTCCCAGCATATTAGTCCATTCTGGAGAAAGATCCATGATCACTAGAGAAAAATGAGTGTCTTGGTAATTTGGGATGTAAGGTTCTATGTCTGTTAAAATTCTCTATATCTCTTTCTCCTTTCTTTGTTTCTCTGTTGGTAGGGCTCCCTTTAGTATCTGAAGTAGGGCAGGTCTTTTATTAGCAAACTCTCTCAGCATTTGTTTGTATGTGAAAAATTTAAGCTCTCCCTCAAATTTGAAGGAGAGTTTTGCTGGATAAAGTATTCTTGGCTGGAAATTTTTCTCTCTCAGGATTTTAAATATGTCATGCCACTGCCTTCTCGCCTCCATGGTGGCCTCTGAGTAGTCACAACTTAGTCTTATGTTGTTTCCTTTGTATGTGGTGAATTGCTTTTCTCTTGCTGCTTTCAGAACTTGCTCCTTCTCTTCAATATTTGAGAGTCTGATCAGAATATGTCTTGGAGTGGGTTTATTTGGATTTATTCTATTTGGAGTTTGCTGGGCATTTATGCTTTGTGTATTTATATTGTGTAGAAGGTTGGGGAAGTTTTCCCCAACAATTTCTCTGAATACTCTTTCTAGACGTTTACCCTTCTCTTCCCCTTCTGGGACACCAATGAGTCTTAAGTTTGGATGTTTTATTTTATCTGTCATATCCCTGAGATCCATTTTGATTTTTTCAATTTTTTTCTCCATTCTTTCTTTTGTTCTTTCATTTTCTGTTCTGTGGTCCTCTAGGACACTGAGACATTGTTCAACTTTCTCTAATCTTGTATTATGAGTATCCAGAGTCTTTTTAATTTGGCTAACAGTTTCTTTTATTTCCATAAGATCTTCTATGTTTTTATTTACTTTTGTAATGTCTTCTTTATGCTCTTCTAGGGTCTTCTTTATGTCCCTTATATCCTGTTCCATGGTCTTCTTCATGTCCTTTATATCCTTTGCCATGTTTTCATTCCTCAATTGTAGTTCTTTGATTAATTGTGCCAAGTACTGTGTCTCTTCTGATATTTTGATTTGGGTCTTTGGGATTGCATTCTCCATATCATCTGGTTTTATCATATGCATTAAGATTTTCTGTTGTTTTTGGCTTCTCGGCATTTGCTTTGCTTGATAAGGTTCTTTCAAGTTGTAAAAAAAAAAATACCAATCTAATTTTTCAGAAATAGAAGTTGGTGGTGTACACTTTCTCTAACTAACCAGCAGATGGCATCTGCGAGTCACCTATACCCCTCAAGTCAGTTCTCAACTTTGTTCTTGTGGTGTGTGGGGAAATGATTCTTGTGGGGTTCAGTTGGTGAACTCAGTTTGGGTGTGTTGCTGGAGCTGTCCGCCCTGAATGTGGGGCATGTGTCCCAGTGGCTAGGGAGGCAGGGCAGCTTTAATATTCAAACCTCCCAGGTGTTCCCAGAGATTCAAGGGTGTTGCAAGAGTCTAAGCCTTTATTTCAGTTCTGCCCCCGATCCTCTCTGATGCTGACCCACAAACCACTGGCATTGACGTAGCATCCCTGGGTTTTCTGAGCAGGCCCCCCTTCTCAGCTGTGATCTTCCAGGACCTCTGCTGAGGGAAGGCTATGCTACGTCACAAGTGCACACTATCCCTCAAGGGAAGCCCCAGGCTGCCGGGCCGTGCAGGGGCACTCTCAGCCTGACGCAAAGATGGCTGAACGGGGCGTCTCCACCCCTCCCCTCTCCTCGTGCAGTTCCTCCTTCCCAGCTCAGGGACAACTGGCGCTGCTCTGGGCTGTAGGCATGGCCCCAGGCAGGAGTGCCTCCAGCCCGCCGGGGAGTGGCTGCAAGCGGCGGGGTTTCTTTCTGCTTCCAGCTCTCCCCTCCACTCCCCTGGCCTTGAGGGAATCTGTAGTGGGCTATCCTCCATGCCAGACACTGAAAGGCCGGCTCAGACTGCTTCTGCCATGCTTCCACTGCGTGGTTTTCACCGTCGCAAATGCAGCCGCTCCTGGGTTTTTCCCTTTTTTTTTAAAGAACCAGTTCATCTCCAAATGCCAACCCCTGGCTTCCCCACACTGCAGCATGGCTGCGGGTCTTTTAGCTGGCTTACTCACTTGTTTCAGAATGCAGACTCCTGTTTTTGCCAAGTGTACGGCCCCTGTGGTTCTAGCAGACCTTGTCTAGCTGGTGCATCGCTGAAACCGGTATTCTGGGTCACCTTCTGGTTTTTATCTAGTATTTTTCACAGAGGTGTTATTTTGCCCTGTCTCACCTAGCCGCCATCTTAGGTTCTCCATATGAATTTGATAATCGCTTTTCCATTTCTGTGAAGAAGGCTGTTGGAATTTATATTGGGGTTGCATTAAATCTGTAAATAGTTTTGGGTATTATTTACATCATAATGATGCTAAGTCTTCCAATCAATGAGCATGGAATAGCTTTTAATTTATTAAGTCTTCTTTAATTTCTTTATACAATGATTTGTGTTTTTCTATATAAGTTCTTTACATCCTCGGTTAATTTTATTCTCTGACATTTTATTTTTATATTTGCTATTGTAAATGGAATCCTTTTCTTTATTTTCTTTTTTGAATGTTCCTTGCAGGTGTATAGAAACACCACTGATTTTTGCATATTGATCTTGTACCCTGCCACTTTGCTGAATTTGCTTATTAGCTCTAGTAGCTTTCTTGTAGATTCTTATGGATTTTCTTTATATAGGATCATGTCATCTTCAAACAGGGATAGTTTTATTTCTTCCTTTTCAATATGGATGTCTTCTTTTTCCTGCTGAATTGCTCTGGCCAGCCCTGGCCAGAACAATGTTGAATAGCAGTTGTGATAGCAGGCATCCTTGTATTTTTCCTGATCTTGGGGGAGAAGCTTTCAATGTTTTGCCATTCAGTATGATGTGTGGTACAAATTTTTAACTTGACCTATTTGGAGGTCTGTATTCAAGGTGTGATGGATCCGATCTCCTTGAGGGTCTCTGTTGTAAGGTGAGAATCTGAGATATTTGTAGGTCTGTGTTCAGGATGTGAGGTCTCTGAACTTTTTGAGGGTCTGTGACTCAATCTTTGACTCTGAGGTATTTGGGTTATGAGTTTACAGCTGTCTTTAAGAGTCTGTGTCCAAGGTTGGTGTTTGAGATGTTTGGGTTGTAACCTCAGTTGTGAGGTCTCTGGATTCTTTGAGCATCTGTGTTCTAATATTTGACTGTGTAATGTTTGAGAATTGGATTTCAGGGTGGGAGGTCTCTGACTCTTTAGAGGAGTTGTTTTTAGAATTGACTGATATTTGAGGGTCTATGTTTAGTGTGAGATCTCTGACCTTTTTGAGGGTCTGTGTCCTAAAATATGAGTTTAATATATTTCTAAATCTGTGGTTGGGTGTGAGGTCTTAGGACTTTTAGACTGTCTGCATCCCAAGTTTGAATCCAAGGTGTTTAGGGGTCTGTGTTCAGAATTTGGAATCTCTGAACTCTTTCAGATTCTGTCTTCCAAGTTTGAATTTATGTTATTTGGGGATTTGTGTTCAATATGTCAGGTTTCTGTAATCTTTTAGAGTCTGTGTTACAAAGTTTGAGTACAAGGCATTTGTGGTCTGTGTTCATGGTGTAAGTCTCTGAATGCTTTTGCAGCGTGTCTAAAAGTTTGTATGTGAAGTATTTTGGTGTTCAAGTTGTGAGGTATCTGTAATTTTATGAGGACTAATTCCAAAGGTTTATCTTTGAGGATTTGGGAGTTTGTTTTTAGAATGTGAGGTCTCTAAAACTTTAGAGGGTCTGCATCCCAAGATTCACGTGATTTATTTGGGGTATGCGTTCGGGTGTGAAGTCTCTGAAGTCTTTTAATATCTGTGTTCCAGATTTGAATCTGAGGTATCTGGGGCTCTGTATTCAGTGTATGAAGTCTATGAACACATTAAGAGTTCAGGATGCGAGGTCTCTGAACACTTTAAGATAATTTGCCCCAAGGTTTAAGTCTGGTGTATTTGGGGTCTGGGTTTATTGTTTGAGGTTTCTAAACGTTTGAATGATCTACCTTCCAAGGTTCAAGTCTGAGGTAATTGGCAGTCAGAGTTCATGGCATTAGGAACTCATTGAGGGTTTGTTTTTCAAAGTTTTAATTACAGTGTTTTGGGATCAGTGTTCCGAGTTTGATATATCTGAACTTGATGAGGATCTGTTATATAAAATTTGAATTTGAAGTATTTGGAGGTTTGTTATCACAATGTGAGTTTTCTGAATTCTGAGGGTTTGTGTCCTTAGTATTGAATCTGAAATGCTTGGAAGTCTGAATTCTTGTTCTGAAGTCTAGGAAATCTTTGAGGGTCTGTCCTAGTTTGCTAATGCTGCAGAATGCAAAACACCAGAGATGGATTGGCTTTTATAAAAAGGGGGTTTATTTGGCTATACAGTTACAGTCTTAAGGCCATAAAGTGTCCAAGGTAACACATCAGTAATCAGGTACCTTCACTGGAGGATGGCAAATGGCATCCGGAAAACCTCTGTTAGCTGGGAAGGCACGTGGCTGGCATCTGCTCCAAAGTTCTGGTTTCAGAATGGCTTTCTCCCAGGACATTCCTCTCTAGCAAGCTTGCTCCTCTTCAAAACATCACTCACAGCTGCACTGACTTCCATCTCTGAGTCAGCACGTTTATATGGCTCCACTGATCAAGGCCCACCCTCAATGGGTGGGGCCACACCTCCATGGAAATATCCCATCAGTTATCATCTACAGTTGGGTGGGGCACATCTCCATGCAAACAACCTAATTCAAACATTCCAACTTAATCCCCACTATTCTGTCTGCCCCACAAGATTGCATCAAAGAATATGGCTTTTTCTGGGGGACATAATACATTCAAACTGGCACATTCCACCCCCTGGACCCCAGAAAAACATATTCTTTCCAAATACAAAATACATTCATCCCACAATACCACAGAAACTTAAATCATTTCAGTAACAATAGTTAAGTACAAGATCCCATCAAAATCAAATATAGGCATGGTCAGTCCTAAGGCATACTTTTCCTTTAGCTTTGGATCTGTGGACTTAGAACAAGTTATGTGCTCCCAATATACAAAGGAGGGACATTCATAGGATAAACATTCCCATTGCCATAAGGAGAAAGAGTAAGGAAAACAGGGTTAACAGGACCAAAACAGTTCCTAAAACCCGCAGGACAAACTCCATTAGATTTCAAAGTCTGAGAGTCATTTACAGAACAATGTTGCATCCTTGGGGCTTGAGAGAGCGGGAGTCTAACCCTTCCCAAGGGCCTTTGTGGCAGCCCTTTCCTCTCCAAATGCTTGGGTGAGTGCTCCAACATTTCCACACATTGGGGAGACCACCTTCTCGGCCCCACCATCCTCAAACATCGGGGCAGCTCCTGGATTCCCTTCCATCTCCGGGGCACACGCTCAACCCCTTCAGAACAGTGTGGTGGCAGCCAGGCTCTCCCCAATTCCCTGGGAATGTGCTCCAACCTCTTTGGGACCTGAGGTGGCAAAATTCTTCCAGAGCACCGAGGCGGAAAGCCCGCCCTTGACCTCCAGGGCAAACTCACCCTTTCCATGCGTGTGGGCTGCTCCGCTCTCCCAGCCCAAGACCTCCTGACTCCAGACCTCAACCTCCATGGCTCTGTCTTTGAAGAGATTTTTCCTTTAATTTTTTCCTTGTCTGTCTCCTCCAGTCCAGACCGGCAATGGCTCTGTCTATAAAGATCTCGCAAAAAAATTCTGTTGGCTTTGCATGAAGCACACAGGGGTCAAAGCCGTCAGACAATAGGACTTTCCACAAATCCTTTCTGGATAATTCCATCTCCAATCTTGGCTTGTACTGAAATGGCAGCTGGGTTCCATGTTTGGTAACATCCTCATGTTGGGCTGTAGCTTCTGGAATTCCACCCACTGGAAGCCCATAATTTTCCAAGCCATCAACTTCTGGTTTCTTTGAACCAAAGAGTTCAGTTCTAAGCTTATCTCTCTCTGCTCACATTTTACTATAAGCTGTGAGGAGAAGCCAAGATACATCCTCCACACATAGTCTGGAGATCTCCTCAGCTAAATATTCCAGGTTGTTGCCTCCAGATTCTTCCTTCCATCTGACACCAGGACTCAATTTTGCCAAATTCTCTGCCACTTTAAAACAAGGATCGCCTTTCTTCCAGTTTACAACAACACATTCATCATTTCTGCTCAGGGCCTCATCAGAAGTATCTTTAGAGTCCATATTTCCATAAACAGTCTCTTTAAAGCAGTTTTGGCCTTTTCTATCAAGCTCCTCACAATTCTTCCAGAAACTCCCCATTATCCATTTAAAAAGCCATTCCAACATGTTTGGTATTTGCAAACTCAGCAGCAAGAGCACCCCACTCCTGGTACCAAAATCTGTCCTAGTTTGCTAATGCTGCAGAATGCAAAACACCAGAGATGGATTGGCTTTTATAAAAAGGGGGTTTATTTGGCTATACAGTTACAGTCTTAAGGCCATAAAGTGTCCAAGGTAACACATCAGTAATCAGGTACCTTCACTGGAGGATGGCAAATGGCATCCGGAAAACCTCTGTTAGCTGGGAAGGCACGTGGCTGGCATGTGCTCCAAAGTTCTGGTTTCAGAATGGCTTTCTCCCAGGACGTTCCTCTCTAGCAAGCTTGCTCCTCTTCAAAACGTCACTCACAGCTGCACTGACTTCCATCTCTGAGTCAGCACGTTTATATGGCTCCACTGATCAAGGCCCACCCTCAATGGGTGGGGCCACACCTCCATGGAAATATCCCATCAGTTATCATCTAGTTGGGTGGGGCACATCTCCATGCAAACAACCTAATTCAAACATTCCAACTTAATCCCCACTATTCTGTCTGCCCCACAAGATTGCATCAAAGAATATGGCTTTTTCCGGGGGACATAATACATTCAAATCGGCACAGGGTCTCTGTTACAATTTAGAGTTTGAAGTATTTCAAGACTGTGTTCCTTGTATAAAGTTTTGAAATTTTTGAGGGTGTGTTCCAAGGTTTGAGTATGACCTTTTGTTGCTTGGAATTATGTACCCCAGAAGAACATGTTCTTAATCTTAATCCATCCCTGTTGGTGTGAACCCATTGTAAATAGGACCTTTTGATGAGGTTATTTCAGTTAAGCTGTGGGCAAACTGAATCAGGACAGGTCTTGATCCTATTACTGGAGGCCTTCTATGGAAGGCCACAAAGAGAGAGAAGCCATAGGGAGCAGTCAGAAGCTAGAAGTCAGCAACCCAGAAGAGAAAGAAGAAAACACTGCCAGGTGCATTTCCAGGTATCAGAAATGCCAAGTAACCTCAAAGATTGCTGGCCAGCCAGAAGTTACTGACCCTGAAAGGAAGCAAGCCTTCTAGCCTCTGTACCTGTGAGCCAATAAATTTCTGTTGTTAAGCCAACCATCGTATGGTATTTGTTTTAGCAACCAAAAACTAATACAGTTTTTGGTACTGGAAAGTGGTGTGCTGCTAATTACAAATTCCTAAAAATGTGGAAATGGCCTTAAAATTGGGTAATGGGTAGAAACTGGAAGAATTGTGAGGGCTCAAAAATGAGGGAAAGCTTTAGAGAAAGTAAGTATCATCTTAGAGAATACATAATTCATTCATCATTAATAGAATGTTGGTAGAAATATAATAAACATTAAAGGTACTTCTGGTGAGGCCTTAGAAGGAAATGATGCATGTACCATTGGAAATTGGAACAAAGGTGATCTTTGTTATAAAGTGGCAAAGAATTTGGCAAAATTGATTTCTGATGTTGGATGGATGGTACAGCTTGAAAGCTATAAACTTGGACATTTAGCTGAGATTTCCAAGCTGAGTGTGGAAGGTGCAGCCTAGTTTCTCTTTGCAGCTTATATAAAATGCAAGAGGAAAGAGATAAGCTGAGAACTAAATTTTAAACCCAAAGGAACCAGAAATTGATGATTTTGAATGTTCTCAACCTATCCAGGTAGCATGCTCTGAGACTAGGGCAAGAAGTGGCTCTATCAGAGACCTCCCTGGGTTTCAGGGAGTGCATCCCCAGAGTACAGGGCTCCACATGAGGGTTTAACCCTTCATTGAAGAAAGTGTGGTTGAACATGGATCCAGTCAGCCATTTCAGTGGAAGTCAGGATTGGAAATGCAGTTATCAATGTAGGATCTGTGGAAAGCTCTGTTGTCTGATGGTTTGGATCTGCTTGAACTGCACATAAAGCCAGCAAAGTTTTGGCAAAATTTGTATGAGCAGAAATATGGCCAGCCTGGAGTGAAAGGGACAGAGAAGGGACAAATTGAAGGAAGAATGACTTCAAGGGCAAAACAATGGAAGAAAAGATCTGGACTGAAAAGATCTCCTCAGGCCAAGAGGGTAGGCCCACCCATGTGCTTGGAAAGGGCCTGTCTGCCCCTGTGCTTGGAGGGGGTGGGTCTTGAGCTTCATTGTTCAGGGAGAGTGCACTACCTCAATGCTCAGAGAGGGTGGGGCCTACAACCCAGTATTCAGGGAGAGCATGGCCACTGAAGGGGTGGGACTGCCACTCCATCAGGCCTGGAGGACAAAGAATAAAGCCACAGATGGCTCTCAGACCTTGAGATCTAATGAAGTTAATTTTTTATTTGTTTGGGACCCATGACCCCTGTTTTCCTCAAAATTTTTCACATCTGGAATGGAAATGCTTATCCTATGCCTGTCCACCATTGTATATTGGAAGAAGATAACTTGTTTTCTAGGTTTCACAGATCCATAAGACAGAGGAATTTTGCCCAGGACAGGCATAACTGATTCTGATGAGAATCAATTCATAATTGATTCTGATGAGACTTTGTACTTAGCATTGTACTAAAATGGCTTAAGCCTTTTGGGATGTTGTGATGGAATGAATGTATTTTGCATGTGGGAAGAACATGTCTTTTGGGGATCCAGTGGGTGGATTGTGGTGGCTTGGAGTTATGTACCCTAGAAAAACATGTTCTTAATCTTAACTCATTCCTGTGAGTGTGAGCCTATTTTAAATAGGACCTCTTGATGAGGTTGCTTCAATTAAGTTGTGATCCGAATGAATAAGGATGGATCTTAATTCTATTTTTGGAGTCCAAATAGAGAAGGCCACATAGAGAGAAGCTACAGGGAGCAACTAGAAGTTGGAAGTCAATGGAACACAAAAGAGAAAGGAGAAGACTGCTGTGTGCATTGCCATGTGTCAGAAATGCCAAGGAGCACCAAAGATGGCTTGCCATCCAGAAGATACCAACACTGGGAGGAAGCAAGTCTTCTAGCCTCTGAAACTATGAGCCAATAAATTTCTGTTGTTAAGCCAACTCATTGTAGGGTATTCATTTTAGCAGGCAAGAAACTAAAATAGACATATTTGGAGTCTGAGTTCAAGGTTTGTAGTTTCTAAATGCTTCGATGATCTTTGTTCCAAGGCCCTTTTAAGTTCCTAGAGTTCTGTGTTCAGAGTGTTTGGTGTGCATGATAGCTTGAAGCTATTATGTACCCAAGAAAAGGCCATGTTCTTTTAATCCATTCCTGTGGGTACAGACCTATTGTGGGTGGGACCTTTTGCTTAGGTTATTTCAATTGAGATGTGACCCACCCCATTCAAGGTAGGTCTTAATCTACTTACTGGAGTCCTATATAAGAAGATAAAATATATACAGAAGCTCAGAGATGAAATTAAGAGAAACTCATAGAGAAAAGCCCAAGAGAAGCTAGGAGAGGACCCACAGAAGCTCAGAGAGGAAGCCACTGGAACCAGAAGCTGAAAGCAATGAAAACCAGGAAAGAAGGACCAGCAGATGCTAGCCATTTGCCTTCCCATGTGACAGAGGTGTCCCAGATGCCAGCAGCCTGTCTTCAGAGGCTGTGTTCAGAATGTGAGGTCTCTGAACCCTATGAGGCTCTGTTTCCCAAGATTTGAGTCTGTGTTATTTGGGGATTTGTATTCAGTGTATGAAGTCTCTCAATTATTTGATGCTCCCTGTACCAAGGTTTGAATCAGAGGTATTTGGGGTCTGTGTTCAGGGTTTGAGATATCTGAAGATTTTAGGGTGTTCTAAGGTTAAGTCTGAGATAAAGGAGATGTCTGTGTTCAATTGGTTACATCTCAACTCACTGAGGGCCTGCTTTTCAAGGTTTTAAGTCTGAGGTGTTTAGGAGTCAGTATTTATAATGTGAGGTACCTGAACTCTTTGAATGTCTTTTGTTCTAAGTTTTTAATCTGCAGTAATTGGGGGTTTGTGTTCAGGGTAGGAAATTTCTGAATTCTTTGAGGGTCTGTGTTTCAAGTTTTGAGTTGTCAGAATTTGGGTATATGTTTGTGTTCGAGGTCTTTGAATGCTTTGCAGTCTTGTATTCCAGGTTTGAAACTGAAGTATTTGGGTGTCAGTGTTCACGCTGAGTGATATCTTCGGTTTTGTGATGTCTGTTTCTGAAAAAGTCAGTCTGAAGTATTTGAATGTCTGTGTTTAGCACTTAGGGTCTCCAAAATTTTACAGGGTTCATGTCTCAAAGTTGGGAGGTTTATGATTACTGATTCAATTTCTTTACTTGTTGTTGGTCTATTGAGATCTTCTCTTTCTTACACTTGATTTTTGCACTTTAAATATTTCATCCCACTGCCTTCTTGCCTCCATGTTTTCTGATGAGAAATCAGCACTTAATCTTATTGGAGTTCCCTTGTACATAACCATTGCTTTTCTCTTGCAGCTTTCAGAACTCTTTCTTTGTCCTTGGCATTCAGTAGTTTGACTACTATGTGTCTGGGCATAGTTCTCTTTGAGCTTTCCCTGTTTGGGATTCATTGGGATTCTTGAATGTGCATATTCATATTTTTCATTAAATTTGGAATGTTTTCTGCCATTATTTCTTTGAATGTTCCTTCTGACCCTTTCTCTTTCTTCTTCTTCTGGGACTCTCATAATGCATATATTGGTAAACTTGATTGTGCCCACAAGTCTCTTGGGCTCTGTTCACTTTTTGTAATTCTTTTTTCTGTGTGCTTATCAGCCTGAATCACTTCAATTGTCTTGTCTTCAAGAACACTGATTCTTTTTTTTTTAATCATCATTTTATTGAGATATATTCACATACCACGCAGTCATACAAAACAAATCGTACTTTCGATTGTTTACAGTACCATTACATAGTTGTACATTCATCACCTAAATCAATCCCTGACACCTTCATTAGCACACACACAAAAATAACAAGAATAATAATTAGAGTGAAAAAGAGCAATTGAAGTAAAAAAGAATACTGGGTACCTTTGTCTGTTTGTTTCCTTCCCCTATTTTTCTACTCATCCATCCATAAACTAGACAAAGTGGAGTGTGGTCGTTATGGCTTTCCCAATCCCATTGACACCCCTCATAAGCTACATTTTTATACAACTGTCTTCGAGATTCATGGGTTCTGGGTTGTAGTTTGATAGTTTCAGGTATCCACCACCAGCTACCCCAATTCTTTAGAACCTAAAAAGGGTTGTCTAAAGTGTGCATAAGAGTGCCCACCAGAGTGACCTCTCGGCTCGTTTTGGAATCTCTCTGCCACTGAAGCTTATTTCATTTCCTTTCACATCCCCCTTTTGGTCAAGAAGATGTTCTCCATCCCACGATGCCGGGTCTACATTCCTCCCCGGGAGTCATATTCCACGTTGCCAGGGAGATTCACTGCCCTGGGTGTCTGATCCCACGTAGGGGGGAGGGCAGTGATTTCACCTTTCAAGTTGGCTTAGCCAGAGAGAGAGGGCCACATCTGAGCAACAAAGAGGCATTCAGGAGGAGACTCTTAGGCACAAATCTAGGGAGGCCTAGCCTCTCCTTTGCAGCAACCGTCTTCCCAAGGGTAAAACTTATGGTAGAGGGCTCAACCCATCAAACCACCAGTCCCCTATGTCTGTGGTCATGTTAGCAACCATGGAGGTGGGGTAGGCGAATAACCCTGCATTCTCCACAGGCTCCTCAAGGGGACACTACATCATTTTTTTTCCTTGTTTTTCTTTCTTTCTTTCTTTTTTTTTTTTAACTTTCCCTTCTTTTTTAAATCAACTGTATGAAAAAAAAAGTTAAAAAGAAAACAAACATACAATAAAAGAACATTTCAAAGAGACCATAACAAGGGAGTAAGAAAAAGACGACTAACCTAAGATAACTGCTTAACTTCCAACATGTTCCTACTTTACCCCAAGAAAGTTACATAATATAGCAACCTTTCTGTGAACTTGTTCCTACTATATCCATCAGAAATTAACAGACCATAGTCATTTCTGGGCATCCCCAGAACGTTAAATAGCTTATCTGTTCTTCTTGGAATATTGTTCCCCCTTCCTTAATTGCTCTCTACTGCTAGTTCCCCTACATTCTACATTATAAACCATTTGTTTTACATTTTTCAAAGTTCACATTAGTGGTAGCATATAATATTTCTCTTTTTGTGCCTGGCTTATTTCACTCAGCATTATGTCTTCAAGGTTCATCCATGTTGTCATATGTTTCACGAGATCGTTCCTTCTTACTGCCGCATAGTATTCCATCGTGTGTATATACCACATTTTATTTATCCACTCATCTGTTGAAGGACATTTGGGTTGTTTCCATCTCTTGGCAATTGTGAATAATGCTGCTATGAACACTGGCGTGCAGATATCTGTTCGTGTCACTGCTTTCCGATCTTCCGGGTATATACCGAGAAGTGCAATCGCTGGATCGAATGGTAGCTCTATATCTAGTTTTCTAAGGAACTGCCAGACTGACTTCCAGAGTGGCTGAACCATTATACAGTCCCACCAACAATGAATAAGAGTTCCAATTTCTCCACATCCCCTCCAGCATTTGTAGTTTCCTGTTTGTTTAATGGCAGCCATTCTAACCGGTGTTAGATGGTATCTCATTGTGGTTTTAATTTGCATCTCTCTAATAGCTAGTGAAGCTGAACATTTTTTCATGTGTTTCTTGGCCATTTGTATTTCCTCTTCAGAGAACTGTCTTTTCATATCTTTTGCCCATTTTATAATTGGGCTGTCTGTACTATTGTCATTGAGTTGTAGGATTTCTTTGTATATGCAAGATATCAGTCTTTTGTCAGATACATGGTTTCCAAAAATTTTTTCCCATTGAGTTGGCTGCCTCTTTACCTTTTTGAGAAATTCCTTTGAGGTGCAGAAACTTCTAAGCTTGAGGAGTTCCCATTTATCTATTTTCTCTTTTGTTGCTTGTGCTTTGGGTGTAAAGTCTAGGAAGTGGCCGCCTAATACAAGGTC
The DNA here is from genome assembly GCF_015220235.1 of Choloepus didactylus. Lineage (NCBI taxonomy): Eukaryota > Metazoa > Chordata > Mammalia > Pilosa > Megalonychidae > Choloepus > Choloepus didactylus. The sequence goes on along the minus strand of NC_051334.1, from coordinate 51,130,036 downwards.
TTGAAGATGTTTTCCTACATTATCTTCTAGGAGTTTTATGGTACTTTCTTTTATATTGAGATCTTTGGTCCATTTTGAGTTAATTTTTGTGTAGGGGGTGAGGTAGGGGTCCTCTTTCATTCTTTTGGATATGGATATCCAACTCTCCCAGCCCCATTTGTTGAAAAGACCATTATTACTCAGTTCAGTGACTTTGGGGGCCTTATCAAAGATCAGTCGGCCATAGATCTGAGGGTCTATCTCTGAATTCTCAATTCGATTCCATTGATCTATATGTCTATCTTTGTGCCAGTACCATGCTGTTTTGGCAACTGTGGCTTTATAATATGCTTCAAAGTCAGGGAGTGTAAGTCCTCCCACTTCGTTTTTCTTTTTTAGAGTGTCTTTAGCAATTCGAGGCATCTTCCCTTTCCAAATAAATTTGATGACTAGCTTTTCCAAGTCTACAAAGTAGGTTGTTGGAATTTTGATTGGGATTGCATTGAATCTGTAGATGAGTTTGGGTAGAATTGACATCTTAATGACATTTAGCCTTCCTATCCATGAACATGGAATATTTTTCCATCTTTTAAGGTCCCCTTCTATTTCTTTTAGTACAGTTATGTAGTTTTCTTTGTATAGGTCTTTTACATCTTTGGTTAAGTTTATTCCTAGGTACTTGATTTTTTTAGTTGCTATTGAAAATGGTATCGTTTTCTTGAGTGTCTCTTCAGTTTGTTCATTTCTAGCATATAGAAACATTACTGACTTATGTGCATTAATCTTGTATCCCGCTACTTTGCTAAATTTGTTTATTAGCTCTAGTAGCTGTATCGTCGATTTCTCAGGGTTTTCTAGATATAAGATCATATCGTCTGCAAACAATGACAGTTTTACTTCTTCTTTTCCAATTTGGATGCCTTTATTTCTTTGTCTTGCCGGATTGCCCTGGCTAGCACTTCCAGCACAATGTTGAATAACAGTGGTGACAGCGGGCATCCTTGTCTTGTTCCTGATCTTAGAGGGAAGGCTTTCAGTCTCTCACCATTGAGTACTATGCTGGCTGTGGGTTTTTCATATATGCTCTTTATCATGTTGAGGAAGTTTCCTTCAATTCCTACCTTTTGAAGTGTTTTTATCAAAAAGGGATGTTGGATTTTGTCAAATGCTTTTTCAGCATCTATTGAGATGATCAATTGATTTTTCCCTTTCGAGTTTTTAATGTGTTGTAATACATTGATTGTTTTTCTTATGTTGAACCATCCTTGCATGCCTGGAATGAACCCCACTTGGTCATGGTGTATGATATTTTTAATGTGTCTTTGGATTCGATTTGCAAGTATTTTGTTGAGGATTTTTGCATCTATATTCATTAGGGAGATTGGCCGGTAGTTTTCCTTTTTTGTAGCATCTTTGCCTGGTTTTGGTATTAGATTGATGTTAGCTTCATAAAATGAGTTAGGTAGTGTTCCCTTTTCTTCAATGTTTTGAAAGAGTTTGAGTAAGATTGGTGTCAGTTCTTTCTGGAAAGTTTGGTAGAATTCCCCTGTGAAGACATCTGGCCCTGGGCATTTATTTGTGGGAAGATTTTTGATGACTGATTGGATCTCTTTGCTTGTGATGGGCTGGTTGAGGTCTTCTATTTCTTCTCTGGTCAGTCTAGGTTGTTCATATGTTTCCAGGAAATTGTCCATTTCTTCTACATTGTCCAGTTTGTTGCCATACAGTTGTTCATAGTATCCTCTTATAATTTTTTAAATTTCTTCAGGATCTGCAGTTATGTCACCTTTTTCATTCATTATTTTGTTTATATGGGTCTTCTCTCTTTTTGATTTTGTCAGTCTAGCTAGGGGCTTGTCAATCTTGTTGATCTTCTAAAAGAACCAACTTTTGGTGATATTTATCCTCTCTATTGTTTTTTTGTTCTCTATGTCATTTATTTCTGCTTTAATCCTTGTTATTTCTTTTCTTGTACTTGGTTTAGGATTGGTTTGCTGTTCAATTTCTAGCTTCTTCAGTTGATCCATTAGTTCTTTGATTTTGGCTCTTTCTTCCTTTTTAATATATGCGTTTAGTGCTATAAATTTCCCCCTTAGCACTGCTTTTGCTGCATCCCATAGGTTTTGGTATGTTGTGTTCTCATTTTCATTCGTCTCTATATATTTAGCAATTTCTCTTGCTATTTCTTCTTTAACCCACTGATTGCTTAGGAGTGTGTTGTTTAACCTCCAGGTATTTGTGAATTTTCTAAGTCTCTGATGGTTATTGACTTCTAATTATATTCCATTGTGGTCAGAGAATGTGCTTTGAATAATTTCAATCTTTTTAAATTTATTGAGGCTTGTTTTATGTCCCAGCATATGATCTATTCTGGAGAAAGTTCCGTGAGCACTAGAAAAGTATGTGTATCCTGGTGATTTGGGATGTAATGTTCTGTATATGTCTGTTAAATGTAATTAATTTATCAGATTGTTTAGGTTTTCAATTTCCTTATTGGTCTTCTGTCTGGTTGATCTATCTATAGGAGAGAGTGATGTGTTGAAGTCTCCCACAATTATTGTGGAAACATCAATTGCTTCCTTTAGTTTTGCCAGTGTTTCTCTCATGTATTTTGTGGCACCTTGATTGGGTGCATAGACATTTACGATTGTTATTTCTTCTTGCTGAATTGCCCCTTTTATTAGTATGTAGTGGCCTTCTTTGTCTCTCAAAACATCCCTGCATTTGAAGTCTATTTTATCTGAGATTAATATTGCTACACCTGCTTTCTTTTGGCTGTAGCTTGCATGAAATATTTTTTTCCATCCTTTCACTTTCAGTTTCTTTGTGTCCCTGTGTCTAAGATGAGTCTCTTGTATGCAACATATTGATGGTTCATTTTTTTTGATCCATTCTGCGAATCTATATCTTTTAATTGGGGAGTTTAATCCATTTACATTCAACGTTATAACCGTGAAGGCATTTCTTGAACGGCCATCTTATCCTTTGGTTTATGTTTGTCATATTTTTCCCCTCTGTCTATTAATATCCTTTATTGTACCCATGCCGAACCTCTTTAGTACTGAACCTTTCTCCAAGTCTCTCTGTCCTGTCTTTGTTTCTCTGTCTGTAGGGCTCCCTTTAGTATCTCCAGTAGGGCAGGTCTCTTGTTAGCAAATTCTCTCAGCATTTGTTTGTCTGTGAAAAATTTAAGCTCTCCCTCAAATTTGAAGGAGAGCTTTGCTGGATAAAGTATTCTTGGCTGGAAATTCCTCTCACTCAGAATTTTAAATATATCGTGCCACTGCCTTCTTGCCTCCATGGTGGCTGCTGAGTAGTCACTACTTAGTCTTATGCTGTTTCCTTTGTATGTGGTGAATTGCTTTTCTCTTGCTGCTTTCAGAACTTGCTCCTTCTCTTCTGTGTTTGACAGTGTGATCAGTATATGTCTCGGAGTGGGTTTATTTGGATTTATTCTATTTGGGGTTCGCTGAGCATTTATGATTTGTGTATTTATGTTGTTTAGAAGATTTGGGAAGTTTTCCCCAACAATTTCTTTGAATACTCTTCCTAGACCTTTACCCTTTTCTTCCCCTTCTGGGACACCAATGAGTCTTATATTTGGACGTTTCATATTATCTATCATATCCCTGAGGTCCATTTCGAGTTTTTCAATTTTTTTCCCCATTCTTTCTTTTATGCTTTCATTTTCCATTCTGTCATCTTCCAGGTCACTGATTCGTTGTTCAACTTCCTCTAGTCTTGTACTATGAGTGTCCACAATCTTTTTAATTTGGTCAACAGTTTCTTTAATTTCCATAAGATCATCCATTTTTTTATTTAGTCTTGCAATGTCTTCTTTATGCTCTTCTAGAGTCTTCTTGATTTCCTTTATATCCCGTACTATGGTCTCATTGTTCATCTTTAGTTCTTTGAGTAGCTGCTCTAGGTGCTGTGTCTCTTCTGGTCTTTTGATTTGGGTGCTTGGGCTTGGGTTATCCATATCGTCTGGTTTTTTCATATGCTTTATAATTTTCTGTTGTTTTTGGCCTCGTGGCATTTGCTGAACTTGATAGGGTTCTTTTAGGGTTTGTAGACCTATTGAAGTCCTTATCTCTAATTTATCAGATCTACAGCTTCGTGGAGTACACTTTCTCTAACTAATCAGCGGGTGGCGTCCACGAGCCACCTGTTCTCCACAAGCCAGTTCTCCCCTGCTTAGCCTTTTTGGTGAGTGGGGGAGTGAGTCTTGTGGGGTCCAATTGGTGTACCAAGCTTGCGTGTGTAGTTGGTGTTTCCCGCCCTGTATATGGGGCGTGTTTCTGGGCAGTCGGGGAGTGGGGGTGGCTCTAACAATCAAATCTCCCTGGTGATCCTGGAGTTTTAAAGCTGCTGCAATAGTCTAATCCTTCAGTTCAGTCCTGCCACAGTTTGTCTCTGCCACTGACCCACAAGTCCTTGGTATTGGCGTATGGCTCCTGAGACTTGCAAGTGGGCCCCTCTTCCAGGCTGTGCACCCCGGGTCCTCTGTTGAGGGATGACTGTGCTATGTCACAGGTGAGTGCCGTCCCCCCAGGGCAGTTCTGGGCTGCTGGGCTGTGTAGGGAGGCTCCCAGTCTGCTCAAATGATGGCTGAATGGGGCTTTGTTAATTCACACTGCTCCACCTTCCCAACTCTGGGACAATCAGCTGAGGTTGCAGGGAAGGCTAATGTCCACGCCCAGTTTTGTGGTGTGTGCCTGTTATTTGAAGCACTTCCGTCACACTTGGTTGTCTGGGGCAGCTCTGGGCTATGGGGTTGGCGATGGGCAGGAGTGTTTCCTGTCCACCAGGATGGTGGCTGTGAGCGGACACCCCCCTTTTCTTGGGAAGTTGTGGTGTTTAGTGAATTTTCTCAGCCACTGAATTATTGCCTTTTGTCTCAGAGCTCTCTTAGTTCTGCTCTTGACTTGACGTGCCCAAATTGAAAGCCTTTGAAGCTTTCTGTATTGGGCTTCTTAGAGTAATTGTTTTAGAAAAAGAAAAAAGGATTAAAAAAAAAAAAAAAAAAAAAAGGGCCCTCCTCAGAGATCTAATGGGTTATTGAAATGCTAAGAGACAAAGCAACCAGGGCCATTAGGGAAAGGTCCACAGGGCAGAGAGATCGGCTTTTCTTCGGGATTTGCATATGCGCCTCAAGGCCTGAGCTCCGCCCTTCCCCTTTCTGTGTTCACCAGAACTCCAAAAATCCTCTGCTTTTATTTTGGAGTTTTTTTGTTGTTTTTTTTTTCTATGCCTGTCTCCTCTCTGCTGGGCTGGCTGCTCTCAGATTCTCTGGTGTCTGGTCTCAGTCTATCTATGGTTGGAGTCTGGATCAGTAGAATGAGTTTCCGATAAGAGCAGCCAGTGCAGTTCTCCCTTCTCCTTCCGGGAGCTGACAGCCCCTCCTCCCATGGGACTGAGCCTGGCAGGGAGGGGCGCGGGTCCCCTGGCCGCAAAAACTTACAGATTTCGCTGATCTCAGCAGTTCCACGTTTTCATGAGTGTTGTATGAATTATGCCTAAAGACAGATTGCTCTGTGGTGTCCAGTCCACGCAGTTCCTGGTTTTCTACCTACTTTCCTGGAGGAGTAACTAAAACATACAGCTCACCAGTCTGCCATCTTGCCCCGCCAAGAACACTGATTCTTTATTCTGCTAGCTCCAATCTGCTGTTGAAATCCTCTAGGGAATTTTTCATTTAAGTTATCGTGGTCTTCAACTCCAGTATTTCTGTTACCTTTTAAAATTTTCTATCTCCTTTTTGATTCTTATATTGTTCATTCAATGTTTTCTTGGTATCCTTTAGTTCTTTCCTTGTTTTCCTTTATCTCCTTGAGCATCTTGGGGATCATTTTTTTAAGTTTTTGTCTGGTATAGCCAATGTCTGGTCTTCTTAGTTGATGGTTTCTGGATTTTTTTCTCTGTTCCTTGTGATGGGCCATCATTATCTGTTTCTTTTTTTTTTTTTTGTCTTATAATCTTTTGTTGCACACTGTACATTTTAATATTTTCAAGTGTTAACTCTGGGATTTAGTCCCTTAGCTGTCTGATTTGTATCCAGCTAGTGATATGACAGAGATTTCCTTGAGTCCTAGGAGCTAACAAAAACAAACCAACCAACACAAAGAATACCCTTCACAGTCTTTGCAAATTGGTTCTGCCTTGATTGGTGTTCACCTTCAGAGTTTAGCCTTCCTATCAAGATCAGCCCAGGATGAATGTGAAGTGCAGGGTCTTCTTCATCTTTTCTGAGGCTGTGTCTTGACTCAGGCTTGTGTTTGCTCATGGCCTTAGGAATTCCTCCTTTACATGAATTTGAATGCCCCCTCTACTCTCTATGAAATAGACTTTCTCTTCTTCCCTGGTGCTTTATTTTCTATGACTTAAAGCAGATAATGCTTTGCCCCAGACCAGCTGGACTCAGTTGTTTCTTGTATAGTTTAGCTGTTTTCATCTGCAGGGAAAGTTCTGGAAAGGGAAAGCCTGAGTTTTCTGGTTTCCTGGTTCAGTCTTTGAGGCTGCCAACTGATAGATTGGCACTGACAAAAAGGCACCCCAGTATATGCATAAGAGTTACTCTGTTCCTTCTGGAATAAAGCCAGGGACCCACAATGGGAGTACAGTCTGACTCCACACTGTTCTGGGGAGGGTAGGGATAGGGACTATCAAGCATGCCAAGAGCTCTCCTACTGTTTTTAAAGATGTGTTTCTTGACTAGCTCTTGCCCAGTTGCTGAACCTTTTAAATCTTTATCTTTATCACTTTATTGATGAGGAAGATGGCTCTAACAGTTTTTGCTAGTTATTCAGTGATTCTATGGGGGAATGGCACCCCAAAGCACCTTATGCCAACATCTTGGTCTCCTGGAATTTCTTAGTTCATTGGTGTCTGAACTGATTGAGAATCTATTTTTCAATAATTTATTCTGAGTTGTTGGGGGTTCATGTTCAAAGTATGAGACCTCTGAATTCTTTGAGTCCTATGTTTGTGCCTGAGGCACTTCATATCTAAGTTCACGATGGGAGTCCCTTGATCTCCTGGAGGTTCTGTGTTCCAAGGTTTAAGGGTTAAGGTACTTGAGGGGTCTGTGTTTAGGGTGAGAGGTCTCTGAACTTTTACAGTGTCTGTGGCCAAAGTTTTGAGTTTGAGGTATTTCAAGTTCTGTGTTTAGGGTGTGAAGTCTCTGTAATCTTTGAGGGTATTGTGTTTCAAGGTTTGAGTCTGAGGTGATAAGGTTTGTCTGTGTTAAGTGTCAGGAGTCTGAACTAAATGAGGGTTCTATTTTTAAGACTATTTTTAAGCTGAGGTTTTGGGGTCAGTGTTCCAGGTGTGAAGCCTCTGAACTCTTTGAGGGTCTGTGTCCTACATTTGGGTCTGAGTTATTTGGTGTCTGAATTCAGTATGTGCCCTTGACCTTTTTGGGTTTCTGTGTTCCAAGGTTTGAAACTGAAGTATGTGAGAGTGAGCCTGTGTTTAGAGTGTGAAGTCTCTGGAATGTTTGAGGGTCTGTGTTCCAAGTTTTGAGTCTGTGTAATTTGGGGATTTGTATTCTGGTAGTGAAGTCTCTGAATTCTTTGCACATGCAGGATTCAGTCAGAGATACTGTGTGTCAGTGTTCAACCTGTGAGGTATCTGAAATACCGCGGGGTCTGTTTATTAAGAGTTAAGCCTTGGTAAGTTGGTGTTTAAATGTGGGAGTCAGAGTTCAGCCTGTGAGATCTCTGAACTTACAGAGGGTCTGAGTTCAAATATTTGAGTGTGAATTATTAATGGTCTGTATTCATGGTGTGAGGTCTCTGAACCCTTTTGGGTATTTTCCCGACATTCGAGTTTGATGTCTTGAAGTTGAGTTCAGGGTTTGCAGTTTCTTACACATTGAAAATCTATGTTCCAGAGTCTGTGGTGAGGTATTTCAGGGCCTGCATTCAAAGTGTGAGGCCTATGAACTCTTGGTGGGTCTGTGTTCCAAATTTTGAGTCTGTGGTATTTGGATATATGTGTTCTGGCTGTGAAGTCTGAGTTCAGAGAGGGCCTGTATTCAAAGGCATGAATTACAGGCATATATGTTGGTTTATGATGAGGGAGTAAGAGGTGCCTGAACATCTTAAATGTCATTACTCCAAGGTTTAAATCTTAAATATTTTGGAGTCTGTTTCTGGGTATGTTTTAGTTTCCTTGGATGCTCAAGCAAATACCACAAAATGGGTCAGGTTAAACAATGGGAACTTATTTGCTCATGATTTTGAGGTTAGGAAAAAGTCCAAATCAAGGCATCATCAAGGCAATGCTTCCTCCCCAAAGACTGTGGCATTTGGGGGATGGCTCCTGGCAATCCCTGGTCCTCAGCTTGTCACATGGCAAGGCACATGGCAGCATCTTCTGGTCTCTCCCTTCTCTTCTGGGTTCTGTTGATGTTTGGCTTCTGTTTGCTCCCTCTGTGGCTTTCTCTGTGTGTCTGAATTTCATTCTGATTATAAAGGATTCCAGTAATAGGGCTATGACCCATCCTGATTGGCCTGGGCCATATCTTAAATGAAGTAATCTCATCAGAAGGTCCTAATTAAAATGGGTCCACACCTACAGGAATGGATTATATAGATATTCCTTTAAGTTTCTAGTGTATTAGAATAGCTAGAAGGAAACACCTGAAACTGTTGAACTGTAATGCAATAGCCTTGATTCTTGATGATGATTGTATAACAATATAGCTTTTATCATGGGACTGTGTGATTGTGAAAACCTTGACTGACACTCCCTTTATCCAGTGTATGGGCAGATGAGTAAGAAAACAAACACAAGAAATATATATAATTAATAGGGAGGGATAAGCGGAATGGGATGTTTGGGGAGTTCTTTTTCATTTTTATCTTTATTTTTTCTTTATTTTGGAGCAATGAAAATGTTCTAAAATTGTGGCAATGAATACAGAACTATATGATGATACTGTGAGCCACTGATTGTATACTTCAGATGGATTATATGGTGTGTTAATATAAATCAATAAAATTGCATTTAAAAAGACTATATCCCAATACTTGACTTTAAAGTAATTAAGTGTCTGTGTTCAGGGTGTAAGATCTCCAGACACTTTGAGGGTGTTTGCCCCAAAGTTTGAGCCTGTTGTACTTGGAGTCACACTTCAGGGTTTGAGTTTGCTAAACTCATGGATGATCTGTGATCAATGATTTGAACCTGAGTAACAAGGGGTTACTCATTAAGTGTCTGAATTCATTGAGGGTCTACTTGTCAAAGTTTCATTCTGAGATGTCTGCAGTGGTGTTCAAACCACTTTTGGGGTTTGTGTTCCAGGTTTGGGTCTGAAGTATTGCATGTCTGAGTTCAGGGTTGGAGGTCCTTGATCTTTTTGAGACTCTGTATGTGAATATTTGAGCCTGACATAGTTGATAGTTCATGTCAGAGTGTGACATCGCCGAACTCTTTGACGTTCTTTCTTCCAAAGTTGGAATCCAAGGTATTTGGGGATCTGTATTCAAGGTGTGAGCTCTTTGCAATCTCTGAAGGTTTGTGTCCCAAATATTGAGTCTGAGGTGTTTAGAAATCTGTGATCATCTGTGAGGTCTAAGAATTTTTTGAGGGTCTGTGTTCCAAATTTTGAGTCTGAGGCATTTAGGTGATTATATTCAGCATCTAATCTTTCTGAATTCTATTAAGGTGTTTATCCCAAAGCTTGACTGTTACATATTTGAGGTGTAAGTCCAGAGTTCATAGATTCTACACCATTGGTGATCTTTGTTACAGATTAGACTCTAAGGTCCCTGTAAGTCTGTGTTCAGTGTGTTACATCGCTGAACTCATTGAGGGTCTGTTTTTCAATGTTTTCATCTAAGGTGTCTGGGGATATGTGTTCTGGGTAAGAAGTCTAGAACTCTTTGAGAATATGTGTGATATATTTTGAATCTAATGTATTTGATCTGTGCTTAGGGTGTGAATTCTCTGAATTCTTACAGGGTCTGTGTTCAAATTTTGACATCTAAAGTATTATGGTCTGTGTTCAAGGTCTGAGGTCTCTGAACACTTGGAGAGTTTGTATTCCAACAATTTAGACCGAGGTATTTGTGGTCTGTGTTCATGGTGTGAGGTCTCTGAACCTTTATAGAGTCCCCGTCCTAAGTATCGTGGGTGAGGTATTTGTGTTCTGTGTTGTACTGTCAAAGTCTGCATTATTTGAGCAGACTTTGTGTTCAGGGTGTGAGGTCCTGGTGTTCAGGGTGTAAGGTTATGTATTCAGGGTGTGGAAGTGAAAACCATAATGGGGACCATGGAGTAGGCAGACACCAGAGCTGGAGAGTGAGTGTCAATCTGGAGTCCAGGTGGAAGGTGGCAGACAGGATGTCAAAATCCTACCTCTATCAGGTTGGTGTTGATCCCCTGCACCTGACCTACAATTTACCAGTTCAGCACAGCAGCCCTCCCCCACAGTAGAGTGTTCCATCCTTTAGTCCCTCCTACACTTCACCAGTAGAACGATCCATTCCCTGTTCCCTTCCCATTCATTGGATGAGTCTTTCATCCACATTCACTCTCATGATCTCTGGACTGTCTCTCCTTGTTCCCCCACCCCAGGAGCTGGAAATGAATTGTCCCAAAGCCTGAATTTCTCGTTGAAACAAAGGCCAAGGTTCCAGTTCCTTGACTCAGAACTTCATTCTGGCATGCAATCCAGAGCCTTCCCACTGGATTTGGGCCCTGCTTCCAATAGAGAAACACAGAATTCCTGCCCTTAGGCAGTCAAGCTTGAGGGCCCTTGCATCATTAGCCCCCCTTGCCTTGTACACCTATGCTGGTTTGAATCTGTTATGTACCCCAGAAAAGACTACGTTCTTTTCATCCAATCTTGTGGGGGTAGACCTATTGTGGGTGGGATCTTTTGATTAGGTTGTTTCTATGCCAATGTGATCCCACCCATTCAAGGTAGGTCTTAATCCACTTGCTGGAGTCCTCTATGAGAGGATAACAGACAGATGAAATTCAGAGAGCTCAGAGAAGCTAAGAGAGAAACACCCACAGACATTTTGGAGAGAGAGCAAGCCATATTGAATCCAGATCCTGGGAGCAAAGGACCAGCAGATGTCAGCCATGTGCATTCCCATGGGAAAGAGGAACCCCAGATGCCATCAGCCTTTCTTCAGAGAAGGTATCATCTTGTTGATGTCTTAATTAGGACATTTTTACAGCCCTAGAATTGTAACATGCAACTTAATAAATCCCCATTGCTAAAAGCAAACTTATTTCTGGTGCATTCCGGCAGCTTTAGAAAACCAAAACAACACACTTCACACAGACCTGCACTTGGCCTACCCTTTTTCAAGGCTTTGTTAAACCATCACCTCATTTGACATCCTTCTTTCACCTCCACAAATAAAATACACAATACCCTATATCATCCTTTACCACTCTTTTAAGCATGTTTTATTTCCCCCTCTCCCTTTCTCTACCCTTAGCTCCAGTATAAGGACTTTGGGACAGGTGCTTTGGGGCCAGTCAAAAGAAGTGGGATTCCTGCATGAAAGCCCAGCAGAGGGGGGATTGTCTTCCTTGGCCTTTCACCAACAATAACATGAACCCTGACTATACATCACCTGGAGTTGAGACTTATCTCAAGAGTCCAGGGCTCTTGGCCTGAGTGAGGAAGGAGAGAAGACATGGGTCTATGGTTGTAAAACTGGGAATAATGAGGCCTAGAGGCAAGGGCCCCAAGATCCAGGGAGGTAGTTGGTGGGAAATGAAACCTCACCCTGCGCTGCCCTCCTCCCCCCCCCCGCCCCCATTTGGGGATGCTGCAGAGCAGGAGGTGTGGCAAGGACTGAAGAAGGCCCATGGCACAGCTGTGGAGGACATTGTGGGAAGAGAGCATCAGGTCAGGCCCAGGTGGAATAACCCCTCCAGAGGAGCAGATATCAACATGGCACACCCACCCACCCCCAGGATCCAAGTGTCATCATCATTAGAATGTTGCCTTTCCCTCTGGGCAGAGAGTCCAGTGGTCCTGGGGATTGGCCCGGATCTCCTAAATCCCTCAGGGGTGGGAGACCTCAGCTTGGAGACTGAGAAAAGTCTCAGAGAATAACCAGTTTGTGGCACTCCAGACTTGGGACCACAGCATATGGGTGAGGAAGGAGTCACAGCCTGGAGAACAGATATGGACACCCACATGATCCTCTCTGACTAGCATGTTCCCAAAGCCTCGCCTTCCTCTCAGGGGTCACATCTTCCCACAAAACCAGCTCCACAGGGCACCACCACTTTACATGAGTTCCTACCAGCTCCACTGAAAATTATAATGTTTCCCCACTCACAGTCACATCTCTGTGTGGGACAGGTCCAGGCCCAGGGGTCTGCACTTTCACAGACCAGGAAAACTGTCCATTGAAATGTGGGTAGCCTCTGCTTTACTGGGATATCCCTGCTGACCTCATCTTCCAAAGGAACCCACATGAGTCCCTCCTCCCTCTGAGCTCCCAGAAGACTTTCCCTCTGGCCTCGACACATCTGGCATTCAGCCAAGTGCAGAGAGCTCCACTCAGTTTCCTGGCATGTTCCTACCAATTTCCACATCCCCTAGGATGGTATCTTTTATTCCCACTTTGCATGACCCCTTTTCCACGTAAGTCCCCTGGGCTCAGGGATCCCCTCTCAGACCAGAACTCAGTGGTAATAATAGTATGATAGTGATAGTTCTGCTTGTCACAGCACATGACAAGAGACAACCTGTTTGTTCATCCATGGGGGATGGAGAGCAAATTATGTTTTTTTACATCCTCACATCATGGGGTGCAGTGGGCAGAAGTTACCATGTGAATTGCTAGGCGATTGTCTCCAAGGCGCATTGCACAGTAAAAATATCAAAGGATGTGTCTCTACTTGGTTTCAAAGCTGGAGTGGGAGTGGGGGATAATGTGTGCACACATGCTGGTGCAGAGACCTCCTCAGGAGGAATTCACAAGAAGCTGGTCACCACGACCACAGGGCAGGGGAAGGAAGCAAATTTCCACTGTACTCTTTTTGGTGCATTGGTCTTTTGTACAGTGTGTGCATGAGTTTATTACCTATTCAAATTATTATTTTCTAAAATTCTAAAAATGGTAGTTGAAGCATAAACATCAACCTGATGAAGCAAAAGAACCCCAGGTCAGGCCCCCAAAATATTAAAACCCTCACATAAATTCTTAGCTTAACCTGTTCATACACCAAAATGAGCCTAGAACTGTTCATGATTCCACTGGTCACCTCCATGCCCACCCTGACTGGGTACAGGAATGCTCAAAGGAGGGATTGTGCCATCCAAGTTCTATTCACAGATGGATGGATGGATGGATGGATGGATGGATGGATGGATACATGGATATATGGTTGTAGGGGAGGGCAGGGCAGGGTGGGGAAGAACATCCACGTGCAGGACAGACACAGGTGTCTTTTAGGACAAGGGAGAGATTTTGTCCACACTAATGAAACCTTGTCCCACGGAGCAGTGGTTGCTGGTCTCTTCAGGAGTGAGATAGGGTTGAGGGAAATATGATTAAGGGGCCCCATTTGTTGAGAACCAGTGAGTTCCCCAACTCTATGCCAGGGACTTGACAAAGCCCAGTCTTAATCCTCAAAACATTCACTTAGAGGGGAGTGTGGAGTTCCCCGTGTAAACCTGAGGACAGTTAGGCTCTGAGAGGTTAAGGCAACTGACAGATATCACACAGCAGTAAGGCAGTGATAGTCATGAAGCTATTGTCCATCAGGAGCTAATGATAAAGAGCTCCATATGATAGATTCAGGCCCCAAACAGTTCACAGACCTCATAGAGATAAAGACCCTGAAGCAGCTTAAAAACCTCACACCATGGAAGAGACCCCTAGAGAGTTCAGAGGCCTCACACTATGAATACAGATCAATAAATGGGACAGAAGACACACACCATAGCCTGGACACAGACCCCTAAGTAGCTCCCAGACTTCACACACAGAACAGAGGCTCCCAGACAATAAAGAGTCTTCACACCCTGGACATCGACCCTCAGAGCACTTACTAACATCACACTCTGGGTCACATACATTAAAATAGCTCAAAGACTTCACATCTGGGATAAACAGCCCCTTAGAGTTGAGGCATATAGATCCTTATATATCCACAAATCTCACAGCTTGGGGAGTAGATTTTCAAAGACATCAATGACCTCTGAGCCTAGGCAAAGACCCCTAAGCAGTTCAGAGACTTCAAATCCTAGACACAGAGCCCAAAAAACCTCAGAAATCCAATGCCCTAGACCACTTTCTCCCAACAGTCCAGACAGTTCACACTCTGGACACAGACTCTGAATAGCTCAGAGAACTCATACACTATATGCAGAACACCAAAGAACTCAGTGACCTCACAGCCTTGGAACACACCTCCAAAAAGCTCACAAACCTCCCCCACTGAACAGACTCACCAATACTTCAGATACTGCACATACTAGGACACATGCCCCAATCAGACACAGGACACATAGCTTGGAGTCCTCAAACCCTTTACACAGACACCACCCCGTCCAAGAGCTCAGGGAGTCCACACCCACAACACAGATCCCCCAAGGTCACTCACACCCCAGAAATCAGACCACCAGGCAGTGAATAGATCTCACATCCTAGTCACAGAACTCTAGACAACACAAAAAGCTCACATTGAGTGAGAGTCCCCTGAGGAGCTCAGGGACCTCACTGCAGTCAGTCCATAGATTCAAACAACTACAACCTAGACACAGGTGCTGAAACAACTGACACATCTCACTTCCTAAACACATATTACCAAATGGTTCAGCATTCTTACACCTTGAGACAATGATCTCATGGGATTATGAGCCCTCACACCAAGAACACAGACCTCGAAATCCTCAGAGAACTCAAAACTTGGGACACAGGCACACAGAGAGTTCAGACATCACATCCTGAATACAGACCTCAAACGCTGAAAGACTTCACATACAGGGAAAGAAACAAACAGTTCAGAGGCTTCACATCCTATACAAATACCCAAAGGCAGAATTACAGACCTCAGAGCCTTAACGCAGTTCTCCATACAGGCGAAAGGCAATGGGAAACAGACCCACAATTAGCCTAGAAATGTCACACCTTGGATGACTTTGAAAAAGTGCTCAGACAATTCATACTGTGGTAACAGATCCCCAGAACAGCTCACAGACCTCACCCTTTGAGACACAGACCTGAGAAGAAATCATGGACCTTACATTTCATAGCATGGGAAACAGATCCCAGAAATGTTCAAGGACTTCACATGTTAAACATAGACCCAAAATCAACTCAGAATTCATACCCTGTTGATTTCAAAAAGGAGCTCTGATCACAACCCCTGGAACCAGACCCACAAAGTAGGACAAGCCTCAAGCCCTGTGTTCCAGTTTGTATATATTATGTCCCCCAGAAAAAGCCATTTTCTTTGATGCAGTCTTGTGGGGGCAGATGTATTTAGTGTGGAGTAGGTTGGAACCTTCTGATTGAGTGTTTCCATGGAGATGTGACTCAATCAACTGTGGGCAAGACCTTTGATTGGATAATTTCCATGGAGGTCTTGCCCCACCCATTCAGGGTGCGTCTTTATTGGATCACTGGACTACTTTACAAAGAGCCACAGAGGACCAGATGCAGAACAGCTGTGAGTGACATTTTGGAGAGCAGCTGTAGTTCAAAGAGGACAAAACACCCCAAGAGCAACACTTTGGAGAACACCATTTTGAAACGCATCCTGGGAGCAAGGAGATGCCATCCACAGGCCTTCCCAGCTAACAGAGGTTTTCCAGATCCCAATGGCCTTTCTCCAATGAAGGCACCCTTTGTTGATGCTTTATCTTGGACACTGGAACAGCCTGACTTAGGGAGCCCCAAAGAGCTCAGAAACTTCATACCCTAGACTCTAAGAGTTCAAAGTCTTCATACTCCCCACAAAGAAAAAAAAAAGAGCTCAGAAATGTTTCAGGTTAAAAACAAATTCTCAAATATCTCAGAGACCTCAAACCAAATGCAGACCTACAAGGAGATCACAGACCATACACTCTCAATGCAGATCCTGAAAGAGTTCGGCATTTACATCCTAGGGCAAGGACCACCTTAGAGATCAGAGACATCACATCTTCAACACATACCCCCAAATAATCAGACTCAAAACTTGGAACACAAGCCTCAAAGACTTCAAAGTTATCACATTGTGAACACAGACTCTGAAAAAGTTCAGAGACTGGTTGCACACTCATCCAAAATACCTGAGATTCAAAGCTTGGGAAACAGACCTTCAAAGTCTGCAGAGACTGCAAACCCTAAACATGGCATTTTAGTCAGGGTTTTCTAGGGAAACAGAACCCACAGGAGATACCCATAAATATTATGTGATTTTATAAAAGTGTCTCATGCAACTCTGGGGAGGCACGAGTCCACATTCCATAGGGCAGGCACAAGCTGGCAACTCCGATGAAGGTTTATATATATATATTTTTATTGAGATTGTTCACATACAATACAACTATCCAAAGATCCAAAGTGTACAATCAATTGCCCATGATACCATCATACAGCTGAGCATCCATCACCTCAATTAATTTTTTTCAATTTTTAGAACATTTTCATTACTGCAGAAAAGAAATAAAGACAAACAAGGAGACTCAAATCCTCCCATACCCCTAACCACCCACTTCCCTCCATTATTGATTCATAGTTTTGGTATAGTACATTTGTTACTGTTGATGAAAGAACATTAAAATACTATTAAAATACTACT
Organism: Choloepus didactylus; assembly: GCF_015220235.1. Classification (NCBI taxonomy): domain Eukaryota; kingdom Metazoa; phylum Chordata; class Mammalia; order Pilosa; family Megalonychidae; genus Choloepus; species Choloepus didactylus. Next base: position 51,113,281 of record NC_051334.1, on the reverse strand, counting down.
AACTGTAGTATATAGTTTCCAATAGGTATATTTTTTTCCTATATGCCTCTCTATTATTAACTTCTAGTTATAGTGTTATACATTTGTTCTAGTTCATGAGAGAGATTTCTAATATTTATATAGTTAATCATGGACATTGTCCACCACAAGATTCACTTTTATACATTCCCATCTTTTAACCTCCAACTTTCCTTCTGGTGACATACATGACTCTGAGCTTACCCTTTTCACCACCTTCACACACCTTTCAGCACTGTTAGTTATTCCCACAACATGCTACCATCACCCCTGTCCATTTCCAAACATTTAAGTTCACCCTAGTTGAACATTCTGCTCATAATAAGACAACACTCCCCCTTTAGACTCATTCTATATCCTGGTAACTTATATTTCATGTCTGAGTTTACATATTATAATTAGTTCATATCAGTGAGATCCTGCCTTATTTCACTCGATATAGTGCCCTCAAGGTTTCTTCATCAACCCCTTTCTTTTAAGACAGTTTTGTTCACACACCATACATTCTGTCCTAAGCAAACAATCGTTGGTTCCCTGAATAGTCACATATTTATGTATTCAGCACCATCACCACTATCTATATAAGGACATCTCCATTTCTTCCCAAAAGAGGAGGAAGAGTCAAAGAAGAAAGAGAGGCAAAAGAAAAAGAAAAAAGAGAGAAATAAAACAACAACAAAACATGACGGCTAGAAAGCAACAAAAGGAAAGATAGCATTAACCTAAAGTAGGATAGAGTCAGACAACATCACCAATGCCAGGAGTCCCATATCTTTCCCCCATTCCACTCCCCATATGCATTTAGCTTTGGTAGATTGCCTTTGCTGTATTAAAGGAAGCATAATACAATATTTCTGTTAATTATAGTCTCTAGTTTGCATTGATTGTATTTTCCCCTTAATCCCACCCTATTTTTAACACCTTGCAATGTTGACATTCATTTGTTCTACCTCATGTAAAAACATATTTGAACTTTTATTACAATCGTTGAGCACCCTAGGTTTCCCTGAGTTACACAGTCCCAGTCTTCATCCTTTGTCTTTTGTTTTGGTGTCCCACATGGTCCCAACCTTCCTCTTTCAACCACACTCACAGTCATCTTTGTTCAGTGTACTTACATTGCTGTGTGACTGTCTCCCAAAATTGTTTTCCAAACCTCTCACTCCTGTCTTTTCCTTTCCGCTTGCAGTGCTTCCTTTAGTGTTTCCTGTAGAGCAGGTATCTTGTTCACAAACTGTCATTGTCTGTTTGTCTGAGGATATTTTAAGCTCTCCCTCATATTTGAAAGACTGTTTTGCTGGATATAGGATTCTTGGTTGGTGGTTTTTCTCTTTCAGTATCTTAAATATATCACCCCACTTCCTTCTTGCCTCCATGGTTTCTATTGAGAGATCCGTACATAGTATTATCAAGCTTCCTTTGTATGTGTTGGATCGCTTTTCTCTTGCTGCTTTCAGGATTCTCTCTTTATCTTTGACATTTGATAATCTGATTATTAAGTGTCTTGGCATGGGCCTATTCAGATTTATTCTGTTTGGGGTATGCTGTACCTCTTGGATCCGTAATTTTATGTCTTTCATAAGAGATGGGAAATTTTCATTGATTATTTCCTCTATCATTGCTTCTGCCCCTTTTCCCTTCTCTTCTCCTTCAGGGACACCAATGACACATATATTCCAGATTTTTGTTTTTTCCTTTAGTTCCCGGAGACATTGCTCATATTTTCCATTCTTTTCTCTATCTGTTCTTTTGTGTGTAGGCTTTCAGGTGCCTTGTTCTCCAGTTTCTGAGTGTTTTCTTCTGCCTCTTGAGATCTGCTGTTGTATGTTTCCATTGTGTCTTTCATCTCTTGTGTTGTGCCTTTCATTTCCATAGATTCTACCAGTTGGTTTCTTGAACGTTCAATTTCTACTTTATGTATGCACAGTGTTTTCATTATATGGTCCATCTCTTTTGCCATATCCTCCCTAAACTTTTTGAAATGACTTAGTATTTGTTGTTTAAGTGCCTGTATCTCAGTTGAAGTGTAAGTTTGTTCCTTTGACTGGGCCATAACTTTGTTTTTCTTAGTGTAGGTTGTAGTTTTCTGTTGTCTAGTCATGGTTTCCTCAAATACCCCAATCAGGATTTCCCAGACCAAAATGGGCTCCAGACCCAAAAGAAGGAAATATTCAGCATCAGGTTTCACTGAGGGTGTGTCTTATAAAATTGGTACACCGTGTGAGGCCTCAGGTCACTGTGCTTTTCTGCCCAGCAGGTGGTGCCTGTCAGCCTGTAACTCCAGACTTGTGTAAGGAGGTATGGCCTGTGGCTGTTTTCCCCCAGACTCTCGGGTCTGGTTCTGAATGGAAGGCTGGTAGTAGAGCTGGGCCCCACCCCTTTCCTCTTAGGGAAGATAGACCCCCTAGAGAAGGGTCATTAGCATTTCAATGGTCTCTCTCTGCCTGTGCTATCCCCACCCTTGTCTGGGTCAGAGATCTGGGAACTGAAAATGGTTGAGGCTTTCTCCACTGAACCAAAACAGGAACAGAAAGCCCCCTTCAGGGCCAGTCTGGCTCTCTGAGGTCAGTCTTCACCCAAAGGCTCTGTCTGCTTGTTGGGGATTCCTATGGAGCAGTCCACACTTGTTAATTAAAACCCCAGTTGGAGCTCAGTTGCGCTATATTCACTCACTCGGAGAGAGCTGCTCTCTGGCTCCATGAGGCTTTGCAGTTCGGGCCGTGGGGGGAGGGGGCTCCTGGCTTGTACCCACAGTTTTTACTTACAGATTTCATGCTGCGATCTCAGGCATTCCTCCCAGTTCAGGTTGGTGTATGATGAATGGACGGTCACGTTTGTCCCCCCACAGTTATTCCGGATTATTTACTAGCTATTCCTGGTTGCTTATTAGTTATTCCAGGGGGACTAACTAGATTCCACTCCTCTCTATGCCGCCATCTTAGATCTCCCAGTCCCGATGAAGGTTTTTGATGAATTCCCCACGAGAAGCTGGAAGGCTGAATTAGAGATGAAAATTCTCTCTTCTGACTGCTGAAGTCATCACTTCTAATTTTAATGCCTTCAACTGATTGGAAGAAACATCTCTTGTTGCTGAAAAAACCCTCCTTAGTTGTCTGTACATGGAATCAGCCATAAATGCAATCAACGTACTGATAATTTAAGTCCACAAAATGTCCTTGCAGTAACAGGCTTGCTTGACCACACAACTGGGCACCATTACATGGCCAAGATGACACATGAACCCAACCATCACACCCAGATTCTCAAATACTTCAAACTCAAACCTTAGAATGAATACCTGAATGAGGTCAGAGATCTCACATGCTCAAAACTGAACCTGGGCACTTCATCCCCAAAACGTGGAAAACAGAACACCAAAAATTCAGAGCCCTCAAACCCTGAACATGGACAACAAAATATGTCAAACTCAAACTTAGGAACACAGATCCTCAAAGAGTACAGAGACTTCACACCCTAAGTACAAACACTCCAATCTTGGAACACAGATCCTCAAAGTGTTGTGACACCTCACACCCTGAAAACAGAACCCAAACAAATTAGACTCCAACTTTGGGACAAAGGCCCCCTAAAAATTCATGTACTTCCCACCCTAGGCACAGGCCCCACAAATGCACATTAAAAAGTTGATACAAAGACCATGGATCCCAAAACCTCAGACTCAAACATTGGGACACAGAACCTCTAAGATAGTTCAGAGACATCACAGCCTGAACAATGACACACGAATTGACACACAAAATCTTGCTAACACCATCAAAGTTCAGGGACATCACATATGAATATGGACCCCAAATAAGTCAGAGTCAAACCTTAAAACACAGACCCTCAAAGAGTTTAGACAACTCACTCCATGAATGCAGGCACAGAAGTACCTCATATTCAAGCATGAAACACAGGCCCTTAAAGAGTTCAAAGACCTCAATTCCTGAACACCGACCCTCAAATATATCTCATTCAAAGCTTGGGAAAAACAGAAAGCCATCCATGTAACCTGTCCTAATCAGAGCCCCCTCCTTCCTTCCTCACTAACTAACCCCCACCCCAAATATATAAAAATAAAGAATACTGGGGAACAAACCAGCAAAGTGTCCTAGACCTCACACCCTGAACACAACTTGCAAATATCTCCGACTCAAATATTAAGACTCGGACCTTGCAAAATTTCAAAACTCTCAAGTTCTGAACACAGACCCCAAAAGACTCAACTCAAATTTTGGAACAGACCCTTAAAGTTTTAAGAGATGTCACAACTGAACACAGACACCCCTGCCTTTACCTCAATCTCAGACACTGGGACACATATCCTCAGAGAATTCAGAAACCTTACCACCTGATTACGGTCCACAAACACCACTGACTCAATTTGGGACAGAGAGCTTCTAAAATATCACAGACTTCACACCCTGAACTGAGACCCGAAATAATTCACATTTGTTCTACATTCAAATTTTGGGACAAAGATCTTCTAAAATTTCAGAAACCTCCAATCCTGCATACTGATGCTCAGATACCTAAGATTCAAACCTTGGGGACCCAGGCATCAATGAGTTAAAACTCAATACACCCTGATATGGACCCCAAATACCTCAGACTCAAACTTTGGGTCACAGACCTCAGTGAGTTCAAACACAGCACACCCTGAACATGGATCCTGAAATATTTCAGACTCAAAAATTGGAACAAAGATCCTCAGAAACACACCTTGAGACTCCAAGCGTCAAAAAGTTCAGTCATCTGAACAGACCGCCAAATAACTAAGAATCAAACCTCGGGACACACCCTCACAAAGTTCAGAAAATTCACACCCCGAACACAGAATCCCAAATAAGTCACTCAAACTTTGCGTGTAGGCTTTCAGGTGTTTTGTTCTCCAGTTCCTGAGTGTTTTCTTCTGCCTCTTGACATCTGCTGTTGTATGTTTCCATTGTGTCTTTCATCTCTTGTGTTGTGTCTTTCATTTCCATAGATTCTACTAGTTGTTTTTTTGAACTTTTGATTTCTGCCGTATACATGCCCAGTGCTTCCTTTACAGCCTCTATCTCTTTTGCAATATCTTCTCTAAACTTTTTTAATTGATTTAGCATTAGTTGTTTAAATTCCTGTATCTCAGTTGAAGTGCACGTTTGTTCCTTTGACTGGGCCATAACTTTGTTTTTCTTAGTGTAGGTTGTAATTTTCTGTTGTCTAGGCATGGTTTCCTTGGTTATCCAAATCAGGTTTTCCCAGACCAGAACAGGCTCAGGTCCCAGAGGGAAGAAATATTCAGTATCTGGTTTCCCTGAGGGTGTGTCTTAGAAAATTGCTCCACCCTTTGATGCCTCAGGTCACTGTGCTTTTCTGCCCAGCAGGTGGCGCCTGTTAGCCTATAATTCTTGACTGGTGTGAGGAGGTATGGCCGTGTTCCCCCAGGCTCTGGGGTCTGGTTCTGAATGGAAAGGGCCCCACCCCTTTCCTCCTAGAGAAGACAGACCCCTCAGGTGGAGGTCATTAGCATTTCAATGGTCTCGCTCTCTGCTTGTGGTGTCTCCACCCTTCCCAGAGTCACAGCCCTGGAAACTGAAAATGACTGGGGCTTTCTCCACTGAGCCAAAAAAGAAACAGATAGTCCCCTTCAGACCCAGTCCAAGGCGACCCTCCGGCTCTCCAAGGTCAGTCGTCACCCAAAGCCTCTGTCTGTTTTTTGGGGCTGCGTACCTGTAGTGAGCAGTTCACACTCGCTACTTAAAACCCCAGTTGGAGCTCAGCTGAGCTGTATTCGCTTGCTGGGAGAGAGCTTCTCTCTGGCACCACGAGGCTTTGCAGCTCGGGCTATGGGGGAGGGGGTCTCACGACTTGGATCCGCAGGTTTTACTTACAGATTTTATGCTGTGTTCTCGGGCATTCCTCCCAATTCAGGTTGGTGTATGATGAGTGGATGGTCTGGTTTGTCCCCCCGCAGTTATTCTGGATTATTTACTAGTTGTTTCTGGTTTTTTGTAGTTGTTCCAGGGGGACTACTTAGCTTCCACTCCTCTCTATGCCGCCATCTTGCCTGAGTCCCACTCAAACTTTGAGGCAGACCCTCAAAGAGTTGAGAGACGTCAAACAGATTCCCCTTTACCTCACTCTTGTACTTGGGATAGAGACCCTCAGAGAATTCAGAGACTTAATACCCTGAACAAAGACCTTTAATTATTTCAATTCCACATTATGACACTGACACACAAAGAGTTCAGAGACTTCATGCCATGCACATACACCCCCCCAAATACCTCAGATTAAAATCCTGGAACACAGACCCACAGTGAATTTACAGACCTCACACTCTGACACAAACTTGTGACAGTCTAAAATTCAGAGAAATTACACCTGGAAGAGTAACCCGCAAATACTTCAGGCTCAAATCTTGGAAAGAGACTTTCAATGATTTCAGAGACCCCAAAACCTGAACCTTGAAGCCCACATACCATAGACTCAATCTTTGGATCCCAAGCCTTCTAAAATTCAAAAGCTTGAATACTAAACACATGCGTGCACACACACACAGACGTGTGAAAAAAAGAAAAGAAAACCACTAAAACCTTGAGGAAAAGACACTAAAAAGCCCAAGACCTCACACACTGAACTCTGGCCCCTGAATATCTAAGACTGAATTGTTGGGACACAGACCCTCAAAACCACATGCTTTGAACACATTTCCCCAAATACCTCAGACTCAAACATCAAAACATGGCCCCCACCAAAAATTGAATACACACTCACAATTACCTCACATTCATACTTTCCAACACAGACCCTCAAAGAATTCAAGACCTGATATCCTAAAGAAAGATGCACAGATACTTCATACCCCAACTTTGGGACATGCTCAAAGAGTTGAGAGACCGCAGGTCCTGGACCCAGACTCTCAGTTACCTCAGTATCATACCATGGGACACAGAACCTCAGGAAATTCAGAAACCTTACACCCTTGAAACAGGCTCCTAAATATCTCCAAGTCAAACATTGTCACAGAGCCCTACAGATAGTCCAGAGACATTAGCTGAATACAGATGACAAAATACTTAAGACTCAAACTTTAGAACAAACACTCAGTGAATTCAGAGGCCTCTCACCTTGTATACAGACACCCAAGTACCTCAGACATAAACCTTGGAACACTGGCTCTCCAAGATTAGATTTCAGAGACTATAAACAAAGACCACAAAAATCTCACTTGATCATTAGGAAACAGTGAAAAATCAGAAATTTTAAACTGAACACTGACCCCAGAGATCTCACATTTAAACCTCAGGACACAGACCTCACTGAGTTCAAACATGGCACAACGTAAGAAAGGACACCCCCAAAATTCAGACTCAAATCTTGGAAAAAGACCCTCAAACATTTCAGGGAACACAGATTCTCCAAAATATCAATCTCAAACCTTGGGATCAGGACCCAAACAGCTCAGACAACTCACTCCTTGGACACAGATCTTCAAACTGCTAAGAGTTCTCATGATCTGGATAGAGATGTGCACGCATCTCAGAGACCATCTTTCATGAACATAGACCTTCAAATAGCTCAGAGGACTGATTGTGTCAAACAGAGGTAATCAAAGTATTCAGGAAATCAGTCTTGATATCCCTCAGAGACTTGACAGCCTGAAAATAGATACACCAACAACTAAGGGACTTGAACAAAGACACACCTTGGGCAGAGACCTAAACATATCTCAGAGACCATACACCAAGAATACAAATTCCCAAATAGCCAGACACCTAACACCCTGGGAAAGAGCCAACCAGTTCAGGGCCCTCATAAAACAGATTTCAAACAGCTAATAGATCTCACACGTTGGCACAGACCCCTCGGCAGCTCAGAGAACTTGCACGATTGGTATCTGAGTTCACAGACCACAAATCCTAGACAGAGGAATCACAAGGAGTCCAGAGACCTCAAATCCGGCACAGAGAATGCCCCAAATAGTTGGGAGACCTCAGACCCAGGATACAGACCCGCAAATTGCCAGAGACCTTGTAAAGTCAGCACAGATCTCAGATCTTCAAATAGCCCAGACACCTCACACACTGTGACACCAACTCCTGAGGAGCTCTGTATACCTTGGCATACAGATCCCCAAACAGCTGAGACATCGTACCCATGGACAGCAATACTTGAGTAATTCAGAGATCTCACCCACTGGGACACAAACCCTCAAATAGTTCAGAAACCTCATACCTGGAAAAGATCCCCCCCCCAAAGCTTAGAGACTTCTTATTGTGGGCAGAGACTGTCACAGAACTCAAAGCCCTCACACCCTGGACGCAGACATCTTATCAGATCATAGACAGCACACCCCAGCGCATAGGCCCCCAAAGAGCCCAGATAATTGGCACCCTGGACACAGAACCAGAAAAAGCTCAGACTGCACACCCTGGGACACAAATCTCCCAGCACACCAGAGAACTCATACCCTGGACAAAGGTCCTCTGAACAGCACCAACACCTCATGACATAGAGAACCAAACAGCTCAGAGACCTCACCAACCAGGACACAGACCCCAGAGTTCAGGGACCTCATGCACTAGAGCACAGCCCCACAGCAACTTAGAGACCTCAAACTCAGGGCGGAGACCCTCAAGCAGCTCAGGGATCTCACCCATCAGGACACAGACCCCAAAGTGTACAGAGATCTCATGCCCTGAAACATAGACCCCATAACAACTTAGAGACCCCAAACTCTGAGCAGACATCCTTATGTAACTCAGGGACCTTATGTCCTGGAGAGAACGGGGAAGCACCCAGGGATCTCACATGCAAGATTCCTCCCCACGCCTTAAACAGTACTCAGCATGCAGTTGCCCTCATTAGGTGTTTGTTGAATGAATAAACCCTCTGATGCAGCAATTCCACTTCTGAGAATGTGTCCTCAAGAAACACTCTTGTGTACAGAGCTGTGTGCATAAAAACAAGAGGGGCCAACTCTTCTATTAATTTTTAATATTGCAATTCTTGTTATTTTTTTGTGGTTTGCTAGAGCTGCCATTATGCCAAATACCAGAAATGGATTGGCTTTTATAAAGGGGATTTATTAGGTTACAAATTTACAGTTCTAAGGCTGTGAGAATGTGCAAATGAAGACATCAACAAGAGGATCCCTTCACTGAAGGAAGGCCGATGGCGTCCGAAACACCTCTGTCAGCTGGGAAGGTACGTGGCTAGTGTCTGCTGTTCCTTCGCTCTCGGCTTGCATTTCAAAATGGTGTTCTACAAAATGTCTCTGGGTCTCTCTTAGCTTCTCTGGGGCAAACTCTGGGCTTCATCTCTTAGCTTAGCATCTCCAAACGTCCTTCTGACCACATCTCCAAGCATTTCTAAGTGTCAGTAAGCCTCTGTGGTCTGTGTCAGTTCTTAGTTTCTCCCTTAAACACTCCTATGAACTACTCAAACCCACCCTGAATGGATGGGGCCACACCTTCATGGAAATAACCCAATCAAAAGTATCACCCACAGTTGGGTGTTCCATATCTCCATGGAAACACTCAACGAAAGTTTCCACCCTAATCAAAAGTCTAATAAATCTGCCCCCACTAGATTTCATTTAAGAACATGGTTTTTTGTGGCGGACATAATATATCCAAACCAGCACATGATTATTATGCCTTGATGTGTCTTGCTCCCCTGTGGGATGGGGAACTTGCTTCCTTTGAGGTTAGGCCCTGTGTGTCTACTGCTGTGTCCCCAGAGTGAGGCCAGGGGCAGTCACTACAAAGCCAGGGCAGGGGAGGTGGAAAACACTCTCCCTCCTTCCCAGGCCACCACTTCTCTCAGAAAAGCCCGTTTCTGTGGCTCCTACATGACAGTGGCCTGGGACGATGAGCTGGTGGCCCTGACCCCTCTGACAGCCCAGAGACAGGGGGAGACTGAGCAGGTGTAGGTCTCCTGGGAGGAGGATGTGTCAGTCCCCAGAGGTTCTCGGGGGGCAGGCCAGAGGGGGCCTGGGGAGCAATCACCTGCACATTATACACTCTTACTATACACCCATGGCAGGGGAATCATGGAGAGTTGTTAATAATGGTGATCGCTAACATCAGCTAATGTGTATTGAGACTGTATTAAGTGTCAGACACTGATCCAAACACTTTACGTTAGCTCCATGAATCCATCAAACAACGCTGTGAGGGTGGGTCTGTTAATACCCCCATTTCACAGATGAGGATAGTGAGGTATAGAGCGGTTCACTCAATTGTCCAGGCCCCACAACTGGCAGGATTCACACACTGTTTTTTGGGCCTAGGTGTGGTGTCCTGCCCTTGAACGGCCTCTATTCTGCCCCTGGGAATAGTGCCAGAGGTTCCATAAATGGTGCCTGTGTGCCCGTGCTTTACAGACGTCCTCATGAGTAATAGTATTTGCTTGGTAGAAACAGCTGTTTAACCTCTTCAGGGATAGAACCCAGAGAGTTTCCTCAACCTCCTCCTCCCTGAACCCCACCCACCACCACCACCTGAGAAGAACATCCAAACCCTTAGCCAGGCACTCAAGTCCTGACTCAAGACTGGCCTGGTTTTCTGGCATTCCCATCACTCTTCTCCTACATCCACTCACTATCTCAGTTTGCTAGGGCTGCTGTATCGAAGTATCACAAGTCGGGTGGCTTAAAACAATGGAAGTTTGTTGTCTCACAGTTCTGGAGGCCAGATGTCCAAATCAAGGCAGGCCATGCTCTCTCTGAAGTCTCCAGGGAGGAATCTGTTCCAGGAATGTCTCTTGGCTTCTTGTGGCCCCAGGTGATCTTCGGCTTGTGGGTGCAGCTGCCTCCATCCTCACACGGCCGTCTTCTCTCTCTGCCTCTGTCTGTGCCTGACTCTCCCCTTCTTAGAAGGACACCAGGCACATTGGAGTAGGGCCCATCCTAATCCACCTTGGCTTCATCTGAACTAATAACATCTTCAAAGACCTCATTTCCAAACAAGATCACATTGACGGGACTGGGAGTTCAAACATGTCTTTCATCGGCAGTGAGGGGACGGGGCATAATTCAATCTCTAACACTTACTCGTTCATTAAACCAATATTTGTTGAGGGCTACTATACACCAACCACTGTGCTAGACCTGGGGCATTCAGCACTAAACAAAACAAAGCTCTTGTTTCCTTGTGGCTTATATTCTGGAATGAATTGGCAACCTTTTTCTGTAAAGGGTCAGATAGCAGATAGGGTAAGCTTTGTGGGCCATATGATCACATTCGCATAGACAGCCATAGACAGTATGCAAAGGGATGAGTGTGGTTGTGTTCCAATAAAGCTTATTTGCAAAAGTAGGTAGCATGCCAGTTTTGGCCCAGAGGCCACAGTTTGCCAAGTTCTGTTCTACACACAGGCATGAAACCAATACATAACAAACAATGCCACATGTTGACAAATGCTATGGAGAGAAATTAAATATTGTATGAGAATGAATGACGACTGTTGCTAGTGGCTATTTTCCAAAGCAGGTGTCAGAAAAGGTCTCCCCATAAAGGACATATGGAACAGAGCCCTGAAGGAGATGAAGGTGTGAGCCAAGACGATGTCTAGGGGAAGAGTGTCTCCAGCAGGAGAAGCATCCAGGATAAAAACCCTGACTGAGATCAGAGTGTGACTCACTCTATCATCACTTTTCTCTGGTCTCTGCTTACATGACCCCTATTTGTGAGGCTTTTCCTGCCAATTGTATGTATAATTCCTCCACCTCCATATAGCCTTTTCCTTGATCCTGCCTTATCTTTCTACATAGCACTTGCCACCCTCTGATGGACTATACATTTACTGATCAACTCTATGAAGTCAGGGACTATGTTGGTTTTTTTCTCTGTTACATTCACAGCACCTTAAAGAATATTCAGGCACATAGCAGGTGCTCAGAAAACTCTGGTTGAGCCATGCACTTTACATACATAATTAAGATACACAGATACCCTCTGTTCCAGCTTGCTAATGCTGCTCTTATGCAAAATACCAGAAATGTACTGGCTTTTATAAAGGGGGTTTACTTGGTTACAAATTTACAGTCTTAAAGTCATAAAGTGTCCAAGGTAAGGCATCAACAATTGGGTATCTTCACTGAAGGGCGGCCATTGGTGTCTGGAAAACCTCTGTTAGCTCAGAAGGCATGTGGCTGGCATCCACTTGTTCCCAGGTGGTGTTTCAAAGTGGTGTTCTCCAAAGTGTTGCTTTTGGGGAGTTTTGTCCTCTCTTAGCTGCAGCTCCTCTTCAAAATGTCACTCTCAGTTGCTGTGAACTCCTTCTGTCTGTGAACTCTTTATATGGCTCCAGTGATTTAATTCAGACCCACTCTAAATGGATGGGGTAACATCTCCATGGAAATTATCCAATCAAAGGTCTTGCCCACACTTGATCGAGTCACACCTCCATGGAAACACTCAAGCAAAAGGTTCCAACCTAATCAATACTAATATGTCTGCCCCCACAAGACTGCATCAAAGAACACAGCATTTTGGAGGGAATAATACATCTAAACTGGCACACCCTCCAAGGTGGGCACTGGCCTCATTTTATTGATTATGAGTCATAGTGAGGCCCAAGAAGACAAGTGACTTGCCCAACATCACACAACCTGGACTCAAGGCTCTAAACATTGAAACCGTGTCTGCCAGGCTCCAAAGCTCTTAGTTTCTAGATTGTTATGGGTGTCAATGAGGCTTAGGGGAGATGTACTCCAACGTCTAAGGAAAAGATAGGCAGGTGTTCATTCCCTGAGAGATGGGGACCCATTCCATGGCTAGTGTCAGGAGACACAGAAGAAATTCTCTGCAATGAGATCTCCCCAAAGTTGTTCAGGTGTAGGTGTTACCCAAAACACCAGGGGAGCATCTGAAGAAAATAGTCACCTAAACACCATGGTCTAGACAAGATGTGGATGAGTTCACAAAAAGTCACATTGCACCCACGTCTCACCTACCTTTTTGGACAGTGATCAAACTGACAAGTCAGAGGAGGGCACTCATATCTGGATTTTGGTCTTTGATGAAGTCTGTCAGAATGATCTCATGGAAAGACAGATGAGCTCTGGATGAGGTGAGGTGAGTTTATACCCAGAGACCCTTATTATACGCATTATAAACTGCTATAACACACACACACACACACACACATATATGCATACATGCATATACATATACACATATTACACACATGTATACATACACACACACACACCCCTGAAGGTAATGGTAATAATAACGGTAATAACAGTAGCAGAGACATATTACAATACTGACATCTACTGAGCATTTCCTCTACGCCAAGTCTGGTTTAACAGCTTTATACTTTCCATATACTAATTCATTCAATCCCTTCCCACCAGGTCCCTCACATTTTTCACAGCCACATTTAAGAGGCACCTTCTTCATGAAATCTGCCCTGATCATTGAACTTGAAAGTGACCTCTTCTTCCTTTGAATGTTAATGACATTCTCTGTGCACCCCTTGGAACTCCTGAAAATTTCTTTATCTTAGTTGTTTGTGTACCGCTTGCTTCCAAGATTACAAAAGTTTTATTCCAAGCACTTTTTCATCTATCATTTTTATCAGTTTTTCTTTAATTTTCATAGAATATCACATTTCAAAATTCCACTCCCAAAGCAAAAGATTCTGCAAATTACATTTGTTTTCAGTATAAACTTTTCTTGTAGTTAAAGCCTCCTCCCTTATTTATTTATTATTTATTATTTATTATTATTATTTATTCTCTGATAAATAATCAGAGAATATTTATCTGCACTTTGATTTCCTGTACACCATGCAATTTCTACGTGTGAACGTGACAGCTTTAATTAAGCAGTTATTTATTAAACACCTAGGTACCAGGCATACAGGACCTTGCCTTTCCACCAAGAGTTATGTGCTTAAGTGTCGCGTTTTATAGGTCCTTACAGGGCCTGCAGCTTTCAGTTCTATCTCTTTGTCTTATGCTTTAGGCTCTAACCCCTAAGTCAAGATGATTCACCTCATTTGTACTTTATATACATCTGCTTCATCTGTCTCCCACAAGTGTTTTCTAGTACTAAACAATTTTTTAGGGTTTCCTTCTTATTGTATCTTTCTAGACTTGTGTGTGTGTGGCTTCCCTCTGTGATTACTCACTTTGCTAAATTTAGAACCTGATGTAGTTTGATCTCTGCATCTTTGTAACTGGCAACCATAGAAGGGTTCAATGACAAAAACAGAATGCATTTAACATATTTTTTTTGTTTTTTGCTATGGAAACAGATAAAACAGACCTAGAAAAATGATTATGTATTGTTTACAGCAAGGGGTACAAGCTTATAATTCCCTTCAAAATTCTAAATCAAGTGACCCACTATCAATCTCAGTTTTAGAGGCTTCATAATTCAAATTCCCACTGAATTGTTGGTTTCTTATTTAACAATCAATATTTTTACAGCAAGATGTCTTTATCAAAGGCCTGATAAATTTACTCTGTTCTTTCTTTTGGCAGGGGAAGTGAAAAATTTTAAAAATACAAATAATTCCCCCCTTTTACTTTCTGTTTCTACATTAAGCCAAGAATGCTCTTTCCCCCTTAGGCACTTCCCCCCAAAGCACAAACCATTATGTGTTCTTTTGTACACCAGCCCAAAGGAGAACCTTATATTGGAAAAGCAAGCTATTGCTAAATAATACTCTCCAGTTTTGTTGAGATCAGCTTTAACTGATTCTGAATTGGGAGATATGCTCGAGTGACAAATGCTCGAGTGACAAAGCCCATTTCTCCATTTACATGGAAGAAAAACACCATCTCTCTCTTTAAAGCACTCCCTAGTTAAAAGCATTGAAAAGGAAATCAGCCTGTCACTTTGATGTGAAATAGATGGTAAGATAAGGTTGTAAATAAACAAACTGTAATATGGAATTTAATTTTTGTCTTTATGAAGTATTCTGAAATCAAAGACCATAATACATGCATCAGGCACATTCAACAAAAGACTTTTTATGACGGTTTACTTTTCAATTTTATTTATTCCTTGAAACTGCCCATATTGTAGGTTTTCCATGGATGAAATATGGAACTGAGAAGATTTCATTTTTTCTACAAAATTATGGTATAAACTTGCTCAAATTTCTATTTTATTGCTAATAAACCTTACAGGTGCACAATATGTAAAATAAACCCCTTAAGGACTGAATGCATAGCGCGTGCTGCAAGGTACAAGAAATAAGCTAAAAATGAGCATATAAACCTACATCTGGACCAACACAGTACTGAATGCTGGCAAACGTATCACGACACAGGGAAAAATTAATAGAAGGAGATACAGTTCAGCCCTGAAAGGGTTAAATAGAGACACTAATATATTATTGTTTCTAACCATCCAGGCCACATTACAGTGCTTGAAAACAAAGTCAAAACTCTGGCACAGAAAATTACCATTTGTTCAGTACTTAACAAATGCACAGCTGCTTTAAAATAAAAAGTTAAGTAACTTGGCTAATAACTGCAAAATAACATTTCTTTCAAAAAGGAATCCCATTGTGGATTATCCGGTTTAACACGAATAGTTAGTTTAGCTCTCAAAAACTGTATTGGAAATTCCCTGTCATGTAAAATTTTAACCTTCACCAACCTCACATGGTGCTTGGAATATTTGAGAGGATCTAGGCTTAGTGACCTTCCAAATGTTATGTTATCTCCATGTCTCAACTCCATCTGTAAGATAAAAAGATTAATAGTATCACCCTGGTAGGGTTGTTGTGAAGAGTAAATGAGATAATGTGTATAAAATGCTTTACATAATGTCTGGTATATAATTACACAATTAATATTAGCTATTATTTATTTTATTTTTGTTATTGATCATATATTCAGACTGATGAATAAATGGAGATAGTAATACACATCAATAGACACAAAGCTTGAGTGCCTATTATGCATCAGAAGCTTTAAACACAGCATTTAATGGAAACCTCCCCATAATCTTTCAGGGTACAATTATCATCAATTTATAGTTACAGCTTAACAAGTTACATTCACCTACTAAGTGGTATCTGACTCAACAGCCTTTGTTTTCCACATTCACACACTGGATAATTCATGCCTCCACCTGTCTTCAGAGGCAAGGGAATCACTTGGGGAGCTTTGTTAACAGACACCAGGGATACTCCACTCCCGCCTCAACTAATCCCTCACGTGTGTTAGAATTAGTGGACTGCACTCCAGAAGACCAGCCATATTTAATTTAAACTCAACAATCTGGTTAGCATTTAAGAGCCCTCCGGGCATTTGTTAAAAATTTAGATTCCTGGCTTCATCGTATGTACTAAGGAGGAAACTAGAAATCAGCCTTTGTAACAAACATCCAGGTGATTTTATGCAAACTGATCACAAACCGTGCTTAGCAAAACAATGCAATGGGTGATTGAGTTATATTTGGGAAATTCTCTGCCACAGCTATATATGCACTGCAAGAATGCCTGAAAACCAGGCCAAGATTCTGGCTCAGTAAATTTGGAGCGGGGCCTGAGAATTTGCATTTCTACTATGCTCCCAAGTGATGCTGATGCTGCTGATCCTAAGACAATACTTTGAGATATGTGCTCAGGACTCCTGACTTGGGGTTTTGAGGCTGCACTATGGCTCAAATGGAAAGAATGCCATAATAGACTTGTCATGTCCTCCAAGGGAAAAGCCATGGAGGCAGCTGGCAGGAATGCCAAGTGTTTTCCATTCTGAATCTCTCTAGAATTGTGCTGTTTTACTTGGGATATGTGAATCACTTCATCATAATGCAGTGTCCACTTTTCCATGCAAAGATAAAACAACTGACCTCCTTTCCCTCATCAGCAGATACTATGTTCTAACTTAGTTATAGAATAACAGCGATTGCTTTGTAAAGCTACTTCAACTCCTTTTAACCAGTAGTAACAAGCAGTAGGAGTAGTTAGTAAAGTTTAGAGATTACCTAACAGCTATAGGATGGTGAAACAGTGTGTAACTTGGATTAGGAACCATATGTGCCTAGCGTTAGGATTGAATCTTTGAACCCATTAAACTGGAAGGAAGGAAGGAATGGTTGGAAAAGGAAATAGATTTCACAGAGTGAAGCCAAACTTTATTCTCATCATTT
Source organism: Choloepus didactylus (assembly GCF_015220235.1). Lineage (NCBI taxonomy): Eukaryota > Metazoa > Chordata > Mammalia > Pilosa > Megalonychidae > Choloepus > Choloepus didactylus. The sequence goes on along the minus strand of NC_051334.1, from coordinate 51,096,149 downwards.
TGTGAGAACTACTTTTCTTTAAAAGACCAAACTATTATACAAGTAACATGTTTATTATAAGAAAGAGAACAAAAGAAAGAATGAAAGAAAAAGGAAATGAAGGTCAATAAAATATTCATCCATAATTCCACAATGTAATACTGTTTATATTTTACAATGAAATCCTTATGAGTACAAACTTGTGTATCTGCACTACCTTAGAATAAACTCCTAGCAGAACTTCTATGTTTTTTTTTTCAATTTTATTGTGGTAATGTTATATATTAGAAAATTTCTAATTTTAACCACTTTTAGGTGTACAATTCAATGATATTATATACATACACAATGTGCTACTGTCACCACCATGCATTAACAAAACTTTTCTATCACTCCAATCAGAAATTCATTACCCATTAAGCAATAACTCCCCATTCCCTCTCATCTCGGCCCCTATAAACTCTAGTCTATCTTCTGTCTCTATTTGCTTATCTTAGGTATTTCATATAACTGAAATCATACTTTATTTGTCCCTTTGTGCCTGGCTTATTTCACTAAACATGATGTCTTCAAGATTTATCAATCTTGTAGCATTTATCAAAATGTCATTACTTTTATGGCTGAATAATAAGACATGGTATGGCTATACCACATTATATTATATCCATTCATCTGTTGATGGACACTTGGGATGTTTCCACCTTTTGGCTATTGTGAAGAATGCTGCTATGAACACTGGTGTACAAATATCTGTTCAAATTCCTGTTTTCAGTTCTTTAGAATATATACCTAGAAGTGGGATGGCGGATGTTTCAGTTTGCTAAAGCTGACAATTTGCAATATACCAGAAATGGGTTGGCTTTTACAATGGGGATTTATTAGCTTACAATTTAGTTCTTAGGCTATGAAACTGTCCAACTCAAGGCATCAATAGGATGATATCTGGACTCTGAAGCAGGCTGCCAGCATCTGGGTCACCTGGCAAGGCACATGGTGACGTCTGCTGATCCTTCTCTCCCAGGTTTCATTGCTTCCAGTTTCCGGCTTCAGTGGCTTCCTCTCAGCTTCTCTGGGGCTTCTCTTAAATTCATCTCTTAGCTTCTCTGGGGATTCTGAGCTCTCTGGGCTTTTTCTGTGTGTTCTTTATTCTCTTATAAAGGACTCCAGTAAGGGGATTAAGACCTACCTTGAATGGGGTGGGTCACATCTCAATTGAAATAACCTAACCAAAAGGTCCCACCCACAATAGGTCTACAGCCATAGGAATGGTTAAAACAACATGGCCTTTTCTGGGGTACATAACAGCTCCAAAGTACCGCAGCAGTCATATGGTAATTCTGTGTTTAAATTTCTGAGGAACTGCCAAACTGTTTTCCACAGAAGCTGAATTATTTTACTTTATCACCAGCAATGTACAAGGGTTCCTATTTCTCCCCATCCTGGCCAACAGATTTATTTTCCATTTTTTAATAGTAGGCATCCTAGTGGATGTGAAGTGGTATCTCATTGTGTTTTTTAAAGCAGTTTTACTGACATATATTCACATACCATACAATCCATTCAAAATGTACAATCACTGGACTTTAGTATAATCACAGAGTTGTGCATTCACCACCATGATCAATTTTAGAACATTTTCATTACTCCAAAAACAAAAATACCATACTCTTTAGCAGTCACCTCTCAATCACTCTCTCCTTCCCCAGCCCTTCATAACCACTAATATATTTCTGCCACTATAGATTTATTTATATTTACATTTTATATAAATGGAATCATAAATATGTAGTACTTTGTGTTTGGTTTCTTTCACTTAGCATAAAGTTTTTTATAATTATTGTTTTTTTAATTAGAGAAGTTGTAGGTTTACAGAAAAATCATTTAAAAATATAACATTCCCATATACCCTCTTATTGTTGACACTGTATTAGTGTGGTACCTTTGTTACTAGTGGTGAAAGAGTATTAAAATATTACTCTTATAGTCCATAGTTTACATTAGATGTATTTTTCCCATATGCCACCCTTTTATTAACACCTTATAATAATATCACACATTTGTTATAATTTATGAAAGAACATTCTTATACTATTAACCCCAGTCCATCATCCACAACAGGGTTCATTGTGTTATATAGCCCCATGTGTTATGCTCTAATTTTCATTCTAGTAACATACATGACCCAAAACTTCCCCTTTTAACCACATTCACAAACATAATTCAGTGCTGTTAATTACACTAACAATAATGTGCTACCATCATCACTATCAAGTTCCAAACATTTAAAATCAACCTAAATAGAAATTTTGCACAAATTAAGCATCAACTCCCCATTCTCTACCCCTATTCTATCCCCTATATTCTAGATTCTAACTCTGTGAGTTTGCTTGTTATAATTAGTTCATATCAGTGAGATGACATAATATTTGTCCTTTTGTGTCTGGCTTATTTTAGTCAATAAGTCAATAGTATCCTCAAAATTCATCCATATTGTTGCATGCATCAGGACTTCATTCCTTCTTACAGCTAAATAATATTACATCGTATACATACACCACAATTATTTTCCCATTCATCAGTTGATGAACACTTGGGTTGCTTCCATCTTTTGGCAGTTGTGAACAATGCCACTATGAATATTGGTGTGCAAATGTCTGTTCGAGTCCCTGCTTTCAGTTCCTCTGGGTAGATACCCAGTAGTGGGATTGCCAGATCATATAGCAATTCTATGCTAAGCTTCCTGAGGAACTGCCAAACTCTCTTCCACAGTGGCTGCACCATTTTGCATTCTCACCAGCAACACATGAGTGTTCCTATTTCTCCACATCCTCTCCAACACTTGAAGTTTCCTGTTTGTTTAATAGTGGCCATTCTGGTAGGTGTGAGATGATGTCTCATGGTGGTCTTTGATTTGCATTTCCCCAATAGCCAGTGATGTTGAGGATCTTTTCATGTGTTTTTTTTAACCATCTGTATTTCCTTTTTGAAAAAACGTCCATTCAAGATTTTTGCCCATTTTTTAACTGGGTTGTTTGGCTTTTTTTTTTTTTTTTATTGTTGGGTTGTAGGATTTCTTTATATATTCTGGATATCAAACTCTTATCAGATATGTGGTTTCCAAATATTTTCTCCCTTTGAGTAAGCTGCCTTTTCACCCTTCTGGTAAAGTCCTTTGAAGTACAGAACTACTCAATTTATCTATTTATCTATTTTTTTCTTTTGTTACTTGTGGTTTGGGGGTAAAGTCTAAGAAACTACCATAAGATCTTGAAGGTGCTTCCCTACATTTTCTTTTTTTTTTTTTTTTTTTTTTTGCTGGTTTCCCAATAAGCTTCATAGTCTCTTTTTTTTAAATTCATTTTTATTGAGTTATATTCACATACCATGCAGTCATACAAAACACAGCGTACATTCAATTGTTTACAGTACCATTATATAGTTGTGCATTCATCACCAAAATTAATTTTTGACATTTTCATTAGAACACACACAAAAATAATAAGAATAAAAATTAAAGTGAAAAAGAACAATTAAAGTAAAAAAGAACACTGGGTGCCTTTTTTTTTCTTCCCCCATTTTTCTACTCATCCATCCATAAACAAGACAAAGGGGAGTGTGGTCCATATGGCTTTCCCAATCACATTGTCACCCCTCATAAGCTACATTTTTATACAATCGTCTTCAAGATTCAGGGGTTCTGGGTTGTAGTTTGATAGTTTCAGGTATTTACTGCTAGCTATTCCAGTTCATTAGAACCTAAAAAGGGTTGTCTATATTGTGCATAAGAGTGCCCACCAGAGTGACCTCTCGGCTCCTTTTGGAATCTCTCTGCCACTGAAATTTATTTTATTTCCTTTCACATCCCCCTTTTGGTCAAGAAGATGTTCTCCATCCCACGATGCCAGGTCTAGATTCCTCCCCGGGAGTCATATTCCACGTTGCCAGGGAGATTCACTCCCTTGGGTGTCAGATCCCACATAGGTGGAAGGGCAGTGATTTCACCTGCCAAGTGGCTTAGCTAGAGAGTTTTATGGTCCTGGTTCTTATATTTAGGTCTTTGATACATTTTGAGTTAATTTTTGTATATGGTGTGAGATAGGGGTCCTCTTTCATTCTTTTGCATAAGTATATCCAATTTTCCCAGCACCATTTGTTGAAGAGGCTATTCTGTTCCAGATAAATGGACTTGGCTGCCTTGTCAAATATCAATAGGCCATAGATGTGAGGGTCTATTTCTGAACTCTCAATTCAATTCCATTGTCAATATGCCTATCTTTATGCTAGTACCATGCTGTTTTGACCACTGCAGCTTTGTAATATGCTTCAAAGTCAGGAAGTGTGAGTCCTCTGACTTCACTCATCTTTTTCAAGATGTTTTTACTATTCAGGGGCCCTTACCCTTCCAAATAAATTTGATAATTGACTTTTCTGTTTCTGAAAAGAAGGATGTTAGAATTTTGATTGGGATTGCGTTGAATCTGGAAATCAGTTTGGGTAGAATTGACATCTTAATGATATTTAGTCTTCCATTCCATGAACATGGAACATCCTTTCATATTTTCCTTTAGAAATGCTTTGTAGTTTTCTGCATACAAGTCCTTTATCCTTTACATCTTTAGTTATATTTATTTCTAGATATTTGATTCTTCTTGTTACTGTCATAAATGGAATTTTTTTCTTGATTTCCTCCTCAGATTGCTCATTACTAGTGGATAGAAACATTACTCATTTTTGTGCATTGATCTTGTATCCTGCCACTTTGTTGAACTCATTTATTAGCTCTAGTACCTTTGTTTATATAGGATCTCTCTTTATATAGGATTATGTTATCTGCAAATAGTGAAAGTGTTCCCTCTTCCTTTCCAATTTGGATGACTTTTATTTTTTTTTCCTTCCTTGCTCTAGCTAGCACTTCTAGCACAGTGTTGAATAACAGTGGTGACAGTGGGCATCCTTGTCTTGTTCCTGATCTTAGGGAGAAGGCTTTCAGTCTTTGACCATTGCATACAATGATAGCTGTGAGCTTTCATATATGCCTTATATCATATTGAGGAAGTTTCCTTCTATTCCTATCCTTTGGAGTGTTTTTATCAAGAAAGGATGCTGGATTTTGTCAAATGCCTTTTCTGCATAAATTGAGATGATCATGTGGTTTTTTTTCCCTTTGTTTTGTTAATGTGGTGTATAACAATTGATTTCTTATGTTGAACCACCCTTGCATACCTGGGATAAAACCCACTTGATCATGTTCTATTGTTCTTTTAATGTGCTGTTGAATTCAACTTGAAAGTATTTTGTTGAGGATTTTTGTATCTACATTCATTAGAGAAATTAGTCTGTAGTATTTTTATCTGGTTTTGGTATTAGGGTGATGCTGGCCTCATAGAATGAGTTAGATAGTGTTCCTTCCTCTTCAATTTTTTGGAAGAGCTTGATCAGGCTTGGTAATAATTCTTCTTGGAATGATTGGTAGAATTCACGTGTGAAGCCATCTGGTCCTGGACTTTCCTTTGCTGGGAGGTTTTTGATGACTGATTCTATCCCTTTACTTGTAATTGGTCTATTGGGGTCCTCCATTTCTTATAGAATCAGTGTAGCTTGTGCATGTGTTTCTAGTAATTTGTCCATTTCGTCTAAGTTGTCTAATTTGTTGGCATACTGTTGTTCATAGTATCCCCTTATCCTTTTTATTTCCATTTGGCTGGTAGTAATGTCCCCTGTCTCATTTATGATTTTATTTATTTGCATCTTCTCTCTTTTTTTCTTTGTCAGTCTAGCTAAGAGTTTGTCAATTTTACTGTTCTCAAAAAAAAAACTTTTGGTTTTGCTAATTCCCTCTATTGCTTTTTTTATTCTCAATTTCATTTATTTCTCCTCTAATATTTGTTATTTCTTTCCTTCTGCTTGTTTTGGGCTTAGTTTGCTGTTCTTTTTCTAGTTCCTCCAGGTATGCTGTTAGGTCTTGATTTTAGGTCTTTCTTCTTTTTTAATATAAGAATTTAGGGGCTATAAGTTTCTATCTCAGCACTGCCTTCATTGCATCCCATTAAGTCTTTATATGTTGTGCTCCTGTTTTCATTCATCTTGAAATATTTACTAATTTCTCTTGCAATTTCTTTTTGACCCACTGATTACTTAAGAGTGTGCTGTTTAACCTTCATGTTTGTGAATTTTCCAGTTCTCCATCTGTTGATTTCGATTCTTTCTATTATGATAAGAGAAAGTGCTTTGTATAATTTCAATCTTTTAAAATTTATTGAGTCCTGTATTGTGACCCAGTATGGGGTCTATCCTGGGGAATGATCCATGAGTACTTGAGAAGAATGTATATCCTGGTGTTTGGGGGTTCAATGTTCTGTATATGTCTGATAGGTCTAGTTCATTTATCATATAATTCAAATTCTCTGTTCCCTTATTGATCCTCTGTCTAGATGTTCTATTTATTGATGAAAGTGGTGTATTGAAGTCTCCAACTACTATTGTAGAGATGTCTATTTCTCCCTTCAGTTTTTTTATTGAGATTGTTCACATACCATAAAATTTCCAGAGATCCATAGTGTACAATCAGTTATCCACAGTACCACCATACAGCTGTGCATCCATCACCACAATTAATTTTTTTGAATTGTTAGAACATTTTCATTACTCCAAAAAAGAAATAAAGACAAAAAAAGGAAACTCAAATCCAACCATACCCCTAACCACCACCACCCCCACTCCATTATTGATTCATAGTTTTGGTACAGTACATTTGTTACTGTTGATGAAAGAATGTTAAAATACTACTAACTGTAGTATATAATTTGCAGTAGGTATATATTTTTTTCCTCTATCCCTCTCTATTATTAACTTCTAGTTATAGTGTCATACATTTGTTCTAGTTCATGAGAGAGATTTCTAATATTTGTATTGTTAATTACAAACACTGTCCACCACAAGATTCACTGTTTTATACATTCCCATCTTTTAACCTCCAACTTTCCTTCTGGTAACATATGTGACTCTGAGCTTCCCCTTTCTACCCCATTCATGCACCATTCAGCACTATTAGTTATTCTTAAAACGTGCTACTGTCACCTCTGTCCATTTCCAAACATTTAACTTCACCCTAGTTGAACATTCTGCTCATAATAAGCAACTGCTCCCCATTCCTTAGCCTTGTTCTATATCCTGGTAACTTATATTTCATGTCTATGAGTTTACATATTATAATAGTTCATAACAGTGAGACCCTGCAATATTTGTCCTCATGTTTCTGACTTATTTTACTCAATATAGTGCCCTCAAGGTTTCTTCATCAACTCATTTTTTTAAGAAGGTTTTGTTCAGACACCATACATTCCATCCTAAGTAAACAATCGATGGTTCCCTGTATAGTCACGTATTTATGTATTCACCACCTTCACCACTATCTATATAAGGACATCTTCATTTCTTCCACAAAGCAGGAGAAAGAGTCAAAGAAGGTAGAGAGGCAAAAGACAAAGAAAAAAGAAGGAGGAAAAAAATAAAAAAACAAACATGACAGCTAGGAAGCAATAAAAGGAAAGATAGCATTCAACTAAAGTAGAATAAAGAGTGGGACAACCTCACCAATGCCAAGAGTCCCATACCCTTCCCTTATGTCCACCTCTTATATGCATTTAGCTTTGGTATATTGCCTTTGTTACATTAAAGGAAGCATAATACAGTGTTTCTGTTAACTATAGTCTATAGTTTGCATTGATTGTATTTTTCCCCCAATACCACCCTGTTTTTTTTATTAAATTCAGTTTTATTGAAATACATTCACACACCATACAATCATCCATGATATACAATCCACTGTCCACAGTATGATAACATAGTTATGCGTTCATCACCACAATCTATCTCTGAACATTTTCCTTACATCAGAAAGAACCAGAACAAGAATAAAAAATAAAAGTGAAAAAAGAACACCCAAATCATCCCCCCATCCCACCCCATTTCTCCTTTAGTTTTTATCCCCATTCCTCCACTCATCCATACACTAGATAAAGGGGGTGTGATCCACAAGGTCTTCACAATCACACTGTCACCCCTTGTAATCTACATTATTATATAATTGTCTTCAGGAGTCCAGACTGCTGGGTTGGAGTTTGGTAGTTTCAGGTATTTACTTCTAGCTATTCCAATACATTAAAGCCTAAGAGGTGTTATCTATATAGTGCATAAGAATGTCCACCAGAGTGACCTCTCGACTCCATTTGGAATCTCTCAGCCACTGAAACTATTTCGTCTCATTTTGCGTCCCCCTTTTGGTCAAGAAGATACTCTCAGTCCCACGATGCCGGGTCCACATTCATCCCCGGGAGTCATACTCTGCGTTGCCAGGGAGATTTACACCCCTGGGAGTCGGGTCCCACGTAGTGGGGAGGGCAGCGAGTTCACCTGTCGAGATGGCTCAGTTAGGGAGAGAGAGGGCCACATCTGAGCAACAAAGAGGCACTCAGGGGGAGACTCTTAGGCACCATTACATACAACTTTAGACTCTCCTTTACCACCCTGTTTTTAACACTTGGCAAGGTTGACATTCATTTGTTCTCCCGCATGTAAAAACATATTTGTACATTTTATCGCAATTGTTGAGCACTCTAGGTTTCACTGAGTTATACAGTCCCAGTCTTTATCTTTCCTCTTTCCTTCTGGTACCCCACATGCTTGTAACCTTCCTCTTTCAACCATACTCACAGTCATCTTTGTTCATTGTACTTACCTTGCTGCGCTACCATCACCCAAAATTGTGTTCCAAACCTCTCACTCCTGTCTTTTCCTATGTGTCTCTAGTGCTCCCTTTAGTATTTCCTGTGGAGCAGGTATCTTGGTCACAAACTCTCATTGTCTGTTTGTCAGAGAATATTTTAAACTCTCCCTTATATTTGAAGGACAGTTTTGCCAGATATAGGATTCTTGGTTGGTGGTTTTTCTCTTTCAGTATCTTAAATATATCACACCACTTCCTTCTTGCCTCCATGGTTTCTACTGAGAAATCCACACATAGTCTTATCAAGCTTCCTTTGTATGTGATGGATCGCTTCTCTCTTGCGGCTTTCAGGATTCTCTCTTTATCTTTGACGTTTGATAATCTGATTATTAAATGTCTTTGTGTAGGCCTATTCAGATCTATTCTGTTTGGGGTATGCTGTACTTCTTGAATCTGTAATTATGTCTTTCATAAGAGATGGGAAATTTTCATTGATTATTTCCTCTATTATTGCTTCTGCCCCTTTTCCCTTCTCTTCTCCTCCTGTGACACCCATGACATGCACATTCATGCATTTCATGTTCTCATTCAATTCCCTGAGATGTTGCTCATATTTTCCCATTCTTTCCCTATCTGTTCTTTTGTGGGTAGGATTTCAGGTGTCTTGTTCTCAAGTTCCTGAGTGTTTTCTTCTGCCTCTTGAGATCTGCTATTGTATATTTCCATTGTGTCTTTCATCTCTTGTATTGTGCTTTTCATTTCCATAGATTCTGCCAGTTTTTTCAAACTTTTGATTTATACCTTATGTTCACCCAGTGTTCTCATTATACCCTTCATCTCTTTTGCCATATCTTCCCTAAACTTTTTGAATTGATTTAGTATTAGTTGTTTCAATTCCTGTGTCTCAGTTGAAGTGTAAGTTTGTTCCTTTGACTGGGCCATAACTTCATTTTTCTTAATGTAGGTTGTAGTTTTCTGTTGTCTAGGCATCTGGTTTCCTTGCTTACCCCAATCAGGTTTTCCCAGACCAGAATGGGCTCAGGTCTCAGAAGGGGGTTATATTCGGTATTACTGACAATAATATTCAATAATATTCAATATTCAATATTGAATATTATTGAATATTCAATATTGATATTCAATATTCCCTGAGGGTGTGTCTTAGAAGATTGACACACCCTGTGAGGTGTCTAGTCACTGTGCTTTTCCTAACCCTTCCCAGCAGGTGGCAGCTGTCAGTCTGTAGCTCCCGACTGGTGTAAGGAGGTGAGGCCCCTTTAATTTCTGTTTTGACTGTTTTCCCCCAGGCTTGGGGTCTGGTTCTGATTGGAAGGCCTGTAGTAGAGCTGAGCACCACCTCCTTCCTCTTAGGGAAGATACACCCCCTGTGGAGTTATCATCCACATTTAAATAGGTTCTTTGTCTCTCTGACTCTGCTATCTCCACCCTTGTCTGGGTCAGAGTGCTGTGAACTGAAAATGGCTGCAGCTTTCTCCACTGGGCCGCCCAGGCTGAGAGAGAGAAAAAGGGACAGAAAGCCCCCCTTCAGGGCTATTCCATGCCTCCCTCCCCATTCACCTGCCAGCCAGAGATAGCACCTGGTCCTCTGGGTTCCCCCTCCTGGGACAGAGACATCCTCCAGCTCTCCAAGGTCAGTCATCACTAAAAGCCTCTGTCTGCTTGTTGAGGGTCTGTAGCCTGTATTGAGCAGTTCACATTTGTTAATTAAAACCCCAGTTGGAGCTGGACTGAGGTATATTCGCTTGTTCAGAGATTGCTGCTTTTTACCACAGCGAGGTTTTGCAATTTGGGCTGCCATGGGGGGTGGGGGTTCCCAGCTTGTGTCTGCAGTTTATTTTCAGATTTTATGCTGTTATCTCAGGCATTCCTCCCAATCCAGGTTGGTGTACAATGTGTGGGCAGCCACGGTTGTCCCCCAGCAGTTATTCCAGATTATTTACTAGTTGATCTTGGTTGTTTATTAGTTGTTCCAGGGAGGACTAACTAACTTCCACTTCTCTCTATGCTGCCATCTTCTTGGTCTCTCTTCTCCGTTCAGTTTTGCCAAGATTTGCCTCATGTACTTTGGGTTAAGTGCATAAATATCCATGATCAGTGCTTGGGTAAGGGGACTTCCACATCCCTCTCCATCTGCAGCAACCAGCCAGAGACTGGACCCTGAGGCAGCCCACCTTGAGAGTGAGGAGGGGTGCCAGCAGCTGCTGTGAAGCAAGCTACTCACAGTTCTTTACCACAGTTTCTCACCCTCTTCCTCCCACTCTTCCTTGGATGGTGTCAAGTGTTCCCTTGCCCTTTAGTGCCCCAGAACAGTTGTTTTAGACAGTTTCTGCCTGTCCACTAGCTGTTTTGGAGGAGGTGTGAATCCTGGAGCTCCCTACTCTGCCCTCTTCCCTGGAAGAGTCAGACATTTTGGTTTTGATTTGCATTTTCCTAATGGCTAATGACGTTGAGAATCTTTTCATGTACTTTTTGGTCATTTATATATCTTCTTTGGAGGAATGGGTCTATTCATGTCCTTTGCCCATTTTTAAATTGGATGGTTGGTCTTTTTGTTGTTGACTTGTAGGAGTTCTTTATATATTCTGGAGATTAAATCCTTATCAGATACATAATTTGCAAGTATTTTCTCCTATTCTGTAGGTTGTCTTTTCACTTTCTTGATAGTGCCCTTTAATTCACAAAGGGGTTTACTTTAGATTAACCCCACATAATCCATTTTTTCTTCTGTTGTTCATGCTTTTGTGTCATATCTAATAAACCATTACCAAATCCAAGATCATGAAAGTTTTTGTCTATGTTTTATTCTGAAAGTTTTGTTTTTAGCTCTTATATTAGGTTCTTGATACATTTTGAGTCAATTTTTAAGTTAATTTTGCATGAAGTAGGGGTTCACCCTCTTTTTTTTTTTTTTGTATCTGGACAGCCAGCTGGCCAGTACTAGCTGTTGAAGAGACTATTCTTTTCCTCATTTAATATACTTGGCACACTTGTTGACAATCAGTTGGCCATAAATATGTGGGTTTATTTCTGGACTCTCAATTCTACCTCATAGGTCTATATGTCTATCCTTATGCCAGTACCATATGTTTTGAGGGCTTTAGTTTTGTAGTAACTTCTGAAATTGGGAAGTGTGAGACCTCCAACTTCATTCTTTTTCAGGATTCTTTTGGCTATTTGGGGCCCATTGTGTTCCATCTATTTTGAGGGTTGGCTTTTCCATTTCTACAAAAAAAAAAGGCTGCTAGGATTTTGACAGAGATTGCACTGAATCAGTAGATTGCTTCGGGGGCACAGTAGCTTCTTAACAATATTAAGTCTTCTAATCCATGAACACATGATATCTCTCCATTTATTTGTCTTTTAAAATTTCTTTTGGCAGTGATTTTAGCTTTCAGGGTACAAATATTTCACCTCCTTGGTTAAATTTATTCATAGATATTTTATTATTTTAGATGCTATTGTAAATGGAATTGTTTTCTTGATCTTCTGTTTGGAGTCTTCGTTGCTGGCATAGAACTAAATTAGTTGAAACACAATTGACTTTTTCATGCTAATCTTGTACCTTGCAAGTTTGCTGAATTCATTTAATAGCTGTAGTAGTTTTGTTGTGGATTCTTTTGGATTGTCTTTATTTGGCAACATGTCATCTGCAAATAGAAGTGGTTTCACTTCTTCCTTTCCAATTTGGATACCTTTTATTTCTTTTTTTTTTTTTTTTTTTTTTTTTTTTTGCCTAGTTGCTCTGTCTAGAACTTTCAGCAAAAATATTGAATGGAATTGGTGAAAGTAGATATCCTTGGTCTTGCTCATCATCTAAGGGGGAAAGCTTTCAGTCTTTCCCCATTGAGTATGAAGTTCACTGTGGGTTTTTCCTAAATGTCCTTTGTCATGTTGAGGAAGTTTCCTTCTATTCCTAATTTCCTAAGTGTTTTTGTCATGATAAAAGATTTTGTCAAATGCCTTTTCTACATCAATTGAGATGAACATGTGTTTTGTTCCCTTCATTCTATTAATTTGGTGCATTACACTGATTGGTTTTCTTGTGTTAAAACACCTTTTGCATTCCTTGGATTAATCTCACTTGGTCATGGTGCATAATGCTCTTAATATTCTGATGGATTCTGTATGCTAATTTTTTGAGTATTTTTGCATCTATATTCATAAGGGAAATTGATCTCTAATTATCTTTCCTTGTGATGTCTATATTTGGTTTTGGTATCAGAGTAATTCTAGCTTCATAGAATGAGTTAGGAAGTGTTTCCCCCTCTTCAACTTTTTGGAGGAGTTTGAGAAGGTTTGGTGTTAATTTTGTTTGAATGCTTGTTAAAATTCACTAGTGAAGCCATCTGGACTTTTCTTTGTTGGGAGGTTTTTTATTACTGATTCAATCTCTTTACTTGTCATAGGTCTGTTTAGATTTTATATTTCTTCTTGAATCAATTTAGGTAATTTTTACATTTCTAGGAATTTGTTCATTTCATCTAAGTTATCTTATTTGTTGTCATACAATTGTTCATAGTATTCTCTTATAATCCTTTTTATTTCTGTAATACTGGTAGTTATGCCCCAACATTCATTTTTGGTTTTACTAATTTACATCCTACATCTTCTCTCTTTTTTTTCTTTATCTGCCTTGCTAAAGGTTTGTCAATTATATTGATCTTGTCAAAGAACCAACTTTTGGTTCTGTTGATTTTCTCTACTGTTTTTCTATTCTTTATTTCATATATCTCTACGCTAATCTTTATTGTTTCCTTCCTTTTGCTCACTTTGGGTTTAGTTTGCTCTTCTGTTTCTAATTCCTTAAGGTTATTGATTTGAGATCATCCTTCTTTTCTAATGTAGACATAAACAGTCATGAATTTCTCCTGAGCACTATGTTTGCTGAATCCCATGAGTTTTATTATATTGTTTCATCTTCATTCATCTCTAAGAATTTTCTAACATCCCTTGTGATTCCTTCTTTGATCCATTGTTTCCAACTGTGTTGTTTAATTGATTGTTTCCAACTGTGTTGTTTAACTTCCACAAATTTGTAAATTTTCTAGTTTTCCTTCTGTTATTGAATTTTCATTCCATTGTGGTTATAGAAGATTTTTTGTGTGTTTTCAATATTTTAAATTTATTGAGACTTGTTTTGTGAGTCAACATATGGTCTATCTTAGAGAATTATCCATGTACACTTGAAAACAATGTGTATTCTGCTGTTGTTGGGTGGTGTCTTCTTTATATGTCTGCTAGGTCAAATTGGTTTATAGTATTGTTCAAGTCCTCTAATTTCTGATTGCCCATCTCTCTAAATGTACCATCCATTATTGAAAGTGGTGTATTTAAGTCTCCAACTATTATTGTAAAACTGTTTTTCCCTTCAATTCTATCAATGTATGATTCATATAATTTTGGGCTTTGTTGTTAGGTGCATATATGTTTATCATTGTTACATAGTCTCAGTGGAGACCCTTTTATCAGTATATAATGTCTTTCTTTGCAGAACTTCTAAGTTAAAGCACTATGTACTTCAAATAATAGCTATTTGTACCTAGTGAATTGTCTATTCATGTTCTTAATCCATTTTTCTGTCCCTTTTCTTCTCTATTAGTAAAGATGCTTTGTATATTAAATATCTTTAAAAATATTGTGCTGGTTTGGATGTATGGTGTCCCCTAAAATGCCATGTTCCTTGATGCAATCTTGTGGGGGCAGATGTGTTAGTATTGATTAAGTTGGAACCTAGTGATTGAGTGTTTCTATGGAGATATGACTCAATCAACTGTGGGCAAGACCTTTGATTGGATAATTTCCATTAATACAGAGGTGTTACCCCACCCATTCAGGGTGGGTCTTAATTAAATGACTAGAGCCATATAAAAGAGCTGACAACAGAAGGAATTCAGTGCAGCTCAGACAGACATTTGAAGATGGCTGTTGAAAGCTGACACTGACATTTTGGAGAATGCCATTTTGAAATGCAACTTGGGAGCAAGCAGATGTCAGCCACAGGCCTTCCCAGCTAACAGACATTTTCCAGATTCCAATGGCCTTTCTCCATTGAAGGTACCCTATTTTTGATGCCTTACCTTGGACACTTTATGGCCTTAAGACTATAACTTTGTAACCAAATAAACCCCCTTTATAAAAGCCAATCCATTTCTGGTGTTTTGCAAAATGCAAACTGGGACAAATATATTCATGTTTAATTCTTCTGGGATTTATTTTGGCATAAGGTGTGACATAGAATCCTAAAAATTTGGATTTGTTTGTGTGTTTTTTTTTCCAAATTGTGAATCCGCATTTGGTGAATAACAAAAACTCCCAGTTTACAAAATTACATAATTTAATCCTCGTAACCTTGTGAGGAAGGTATTATCATTAGCTCAACCTTCCATATGAGAAAATGGAGGCATAGAAAGCGTAGGTGATTAGTTTGTAAAAGAGTTGAACCAGACTTTGTTTTTAAAGTTGTCAATAAAACTGATTCTTATTAAATAAATTTTAAGCAGATCATTTTATTTTATCCCTCAAATTCAATTGATTACCATAAAGGAGCTTGGAGCATTCTGTCTTCAAATATCCCTACTTTCTGAGGGATAGCAATGCTGATGGGCTTATACTGAATGGTTCCTTCTTCTCTGGGAAGACATAAGAAATATAGATTATCCCCCCAAAACACGTAAGAAGATGTCCTTCTCCATATTTTTTTCAACTAACAACTTGCAAGTTGTAGTATTAAATGTTACATTATTCAAAACAGAACAAAACAAATGTATCTGTGAAAACAGAAGAAACTCAGTTCAAATCTCTTAGAGTCTGCCAAGAAGACCTACCTTCCTGGGGATTTATTTTTATATCATCTAAAACTTTCATCAGCACAACCTGACTGGTCTAAAACCTTCAGTGATTCCCCATGGCAATAAGATAAAGTCCAAACATCTTCAATTATCCTTTGAGGCCTTTCATAATGCATCCCCAACTTGCCTTTCAATCTGATTCTCCACCCCTCTTCAGGAGCAGGACTATACCTACTGTTATTTTTTCTTTCTAAGAGGCATCTTTCTATATACTTCTGTATTTAATACAATGAAGAGATCAAGAGAATTTTAGAACCCAACCTGGATATTTAAAAGCAGAAACTAGTGTCAGGCGATGTAACTTTCTCCAGGCCATACAACAAATTAGAGGACATGGTGTAGGCAGAACTCCAAGAGGAGTTGCTGCTTTCTGAACATAAGCACATAACAAATACCCATTAAATGTGTTGTATAATTTGCAGCATATTCATCTGCATTGTGTTGATTTGGCAAGAGTTGCTATCTTCCTTGTGAGTGAGTGAAATGAGCCAAGGCAAGAAACACATGCACATCAGCTGAACAATTCAAAGGCCATAAAACATTACAGGAGATTTGCTGAAAAAGTCTATGCATAATAGTCAGCTGACCATTAACTTTTAGAAGCTGCAGGAAGGAAGGGAGCCACAGAGAATGTCCCTTTAGCCCACACCAGGAACAAATTGAAGCCCTGTATGGGAAGGTCAGCAAAGGTTTATCACCCTCATTTCCTGGTCCTGGTCATTAGAGAACACTGGAATTCCAGATTATTTGAATCTGAGGAGACCTTAGAAATTAGCCATCTAGTCTAGTCTGGCATCCTCATTTTTAAGTGAGGAAACTGAAGTCCAATAGTGTAGGAACTTGTTTACAAGGAACCCTTCAGGAAAAAAAATTCACTAAGAAAACCTATGAATTATCTCAACAGTGGCTTTTAACTGTTTTCTACAAGTGCATTTTGGGTCAACTTCAGGTAACCCTGGGCCCACAGCTAGAGAGGTTTTCTTATTCTCTCTAGTGGCGCTATCTCCCTACATCCCGATTTCATATCAACCAGAGCAGCATCTGGGGGTTCTTAATTAGATTTCATAGGGCAAAAACTAAAGAATCTGAAGTTAAAATACTTTGGTCTATGTGTAGGGATCAGGTAGTGGAATACTTAGGGAAAATTCCACAACTCTCTCTCTCTCCTGTTGCCCTTTATGTTGGAGGAACACCCCCCCCCCCCATCAATTTACAGCTCATCCATTTTACAGATTATGGAATACCTTGGTTGTAGTGGGAGATTGAGAGGCATTATATCTTGTTATTTTTCGTCATCATGTCAGTACTTCAACTTCCAAACAGTTTTGCTCATTTTTAAAGCAATCATCTTAGGATTTTAATGGTGTTGCCAGTTCTTAGATTTCTAGAATACTGCTTTTTGGAATTGCCTTCAAATCCCAAAGCATAATTGTTTTAAATATTTGAAAATGTGGCAAAGGTGTATCTTTTGAATGTGTATTTCTGTTTTAGGAACCATTTAAATGATGTTTAGAATCCTGCCTGATCAATAAGGTGGGGGAGTCCAAAGGTGAAATACCATTTGGGCCCTAAACAGATGGACTGAAAAGAAGCAAGCTGATTTCTTTGTGTATTTCTGAAAACCAACTCTAAATTGGATATCAGGAATATTTTATGGTCTGGCAGCAGCTTCTGGAGATAAATGTAGCCTCTTGACCTGACCAACTTGAAAAGCCAGCACTTATTCAATGAAAATGAGAAACACCTTGGCAGAAGGGAAAAAGTAAGCCCTTTGAAACCCAAGAAACCTGAATTAGAATCCCATCTCCAATACTTCCTATCTGGGGGACCCATAATATTAACTTAATATATCCGAGACTCAGTTTCTTCACCTGTAAACTGTGTTCAAGAATTCTTACCTTGCAGGATTGTTAGAGAAAATGGGCAAACTCCATGTAAAGTATCCAGCTCAGTTTTAGGTCATAGTAAGCAATTTTAAAAATGGTGAATATTTTCATTACTGTTATGAATAAGTTTCTCTAAAGCTACCAGAATTTACAATTATATTTTTATTGGGCTTATGTTCTCCATCAAAACAGAGATTTTTAGCAAATATTTGAAATGTAAAAATGTAAAGTGGCTTTTTGGACAATTCCCTTCTCCCCTCCCTTTCTTATCTACTTTCCCTTCCCCACAACTTTGCATGCCATGTACCTTATTAATGATTACTATTTGCTCCACTTTAAATGAACTCCTTCATTGATCAGCTGAGAAACCACAGCCAGAGAACCTATATGCTTTGTCCAAGACCATACCCAAGTTAGATCCTGTATGCATCATCAAGGTTGTCTGATTCCAAATTGAGTGATCGTGCCACTCTACCACCTGCTTCTCATCCTATTAAGGTATTTCAGGGAATTAACATTCATTGAGTTCTTCCTTTGTATACTTAACCAAAGCTATTTCTTTCTCACACCCACAATCCTAAAAAGGTAGATATGATAATTATTCTTACTGCATAGATGAAACTCTCGACATTCAGAAAGGGTAGCTAATTTGACCCAGGACACACAGTGGCCATATTATAAGAAATACTTCTCCAGACAGAAAAGCCTTCAGAATCATAGTAATCAAAATATGACAATGGGAGTATTTCTACCTTTGTGCTTATGAGCCAGGTAGATAGGTCTTTCCATTCATTTACTTCTCATTGATCCTATTTTGTGTTGATGGTGCCTATATAACATTTTTTAATTAAATTCAGTTTTATTGAGATATATTCACATACCATACAATCATCCACGGTGTACAATCAACTGTTCACAGTACCATCATATAGTTGTGCATTCATCACCCCAATCTATTTTTGAACATTTTCCTTACACCAGAAAGAATAAGAATAAGAAATAAAAGTAAAAAAGACACCCAAATCATCCCTTCCATCCCACCCAATTTTTCATTTAGTTTTTGTCCCCATTTTTCTACTCATCCATCCATACACTGGATAAAGGGAGTGTGATCCACAAGGCTTTCACAATCACACTGTCACCCCTTGGAAGCTGCATTGTTATACAATTGTCTTCAAGAGTCAAGGCTACTGGGTTGCAATTTGATAGTTTCAGGTATTTACTTCTAGCTATTCCAATGCATTAAAATCTAAAAAGTGTTATCTATATAGTGCATAAGAATGCCCACTCTTGACTCCCTTTGGAATCTCTCAGCCACTGAAACTTTATTTTGTTTCATTTTGCTTCCCCCTTTTGGTCAAGAAAATGTTCTCAATCTCACAATGCTGGGTCCAGATTCACTCCCTGGGAGTCCTATCCTGCGTTGCCAGGGAGATTCACACCCCTGGGAGTCATGTCCCATGTAGGGGGGAGGGCAGCAAGTTCACCTGCCAAGCTGGCCTAGTTAGAGAGAGAGGGCCACATCTGAGCAACAAAGAGGTACTCAGGGGGAGACTCTTAGGCACAATTATAAGCAGGTTTAGCCTCTCCTTTGCAGTAATGAGCTTCATAAGGGCAAGCCCCAAGATAGAGGGCTTGGCATACCAAACCACCAGTCCTCAATGTTTGTGAGAACATCAGCAACAATCCAGGTGAGGAAGTCCAACACCTCTGCATTTCCTCCCCACTCTTCAGGGGGGCCCTGCATATATATTTTTATTCTCTGCCCAAATTGCTTTTTATCAGTATTTCACACTAACCAGAACAAACCTACCATATCTCACTTCCTATTCAAAGTTCCATGTAATTATGGTGTTTGAATAAACTGACCATAAAAATTAAATTATTTAGTGTGCTGCAGAAAACATATATCCTGCATCAAAAAAACGTCTCTTCCCTTGGTTTCACACAGAAGTTGAAGTTTTAAAACACAGCCAATATTGTTCTTTACCCTTTGGCCTGATTTGCCTTAGTCCTAACCAGATCTCCTTCATTCATATCTCTAATTGAAGTCTGGACTCTTTTTTAGCTTTCTTTAACAGTTGCTATATGTGGTTATACTGACATTCATAGCTGTCAAGCTTTAGCTCTGAGTTTCAGGTGTCACACAGATACCCAAAGTTCCAGAGACCGACCAAGTTATACAGAAAGAGGTCAGCATCTCAGAATTTGGAGACAGCCATTACAACTCAGGAATAGATGTGACTGCTGTAAGAGCTTACAATCTAGGGACCATTAGAATGTGTTCCCCTGATAAGCCGTGCTCTAAGATTCAATTCTCAGAGTTAACACACTGTAGTTAGTCCATACTGGTGAGGCATTATAATGTTTGTCTTTTTGTTTCTGGCATAGTTCACTCAAAATGCTGTACTCAAGATCCATTCACCTCGTTGTGTGTCTCACAGCTTCACTCCTTCTTGCAGTTGCTCAATATTCCATTGCATGTACACACAACAGTTCACCATTCTGTTCATCAGTTGATGTACACTTAGGCCACCTCCATCCATTGCAAATCATGAATACTGCCTCCATAAACACCAGTGTGCAAATGTTCATTCACGTCCCTGCTCTCAGATCTTCCAAGTATATACCCAGTATTGAAGTTGGAGGACCTTATGGCACCCACATACTTAGCTTCTTATGGAACCACCACACTGACTTCCAGAAAGGCTACACCATTCTGCCTCCTCATCAACAGTAAATAGGTACATCCCTCTCTCCATGTTTTCTCCAGAACTTTTATCCCTATTTATATTTTTTCCTACAATTTTATAAAGATATATTCACATAACATACAATTATCCACAGTGTACAATCAGTTGTTCATGGTATCATCATATAGTTGTACATTTATCACCACAGTCAGCACTTGAACATATTGACTACTATGAAAAAGTGTTGTTTTTTTAGCAAATAATAAAAAAGATAATAAAAAGAAAACTAACATGTCATACAATACAATATAATAGTAAGGAGAGACAACACCACCACTACCAAGAATCCCATATCCCTCCCTTATACCCCCCTCTCGCACACATTTAGCTTTGGTATACTGCCTTTGTTACATTTAATGGAAGCATATTACAAAGTTACTGTTGACCATAGACTCCAGTTTGCTTTATGTTTTTTCCCCAATACCTCCCTTTTTCAACACTATGCATGATTGACATTCATTTGTTCTCCCACATGTGAGAATATTTTTATATTTGTACCTTTAGTAACAGTCATTGGCCACTCCAGTTTTTGCCAAGTTATACAGTCCCAGTCTTTACCGTTTATCTTTATCTCAGGTGTCACACATGTCCCTAGCCCACCTCTTTCAGCTTTACTCATAGGCATCTTTGCTCAGTGTACTTACAATTTTGTGCTACCATCACACAGTATTCTGCTATTTCTGGATCTATACAGTCAATACTGCTCAACATTCTGCAGTCCTTCAGCATCAAATGCCCAATTTCTACCCTCTTTCTATATCCTGATAGCCTGTGTTATCAGCTTTTATCTCTCAATGTTTTCTCATTAATGTTAGTTCATATTAGTGACACCATACAGTATTTGTCCTTTTGTTTCTGGCTAACTTCACTCAACATAATATCCGCAAGGTACATCCCCATTATTATATCTTCCATGTCTTTGTTCTGTCTTACAGCTGCTATCATTTCATCTTTTGGATTTTATATGTCATATCTTATATTTTCCCCTCTCTCCTTTTACCCTTCCTGATAATCTTCATTTCTACACTCATCTCCAAAACCTCTCTCTCCTGTCTTTTCCTATCAGCCTGTAGCACTCCCTTTAGTATCTCTTGTAGTGCTGGTCTCTTATTCAAAAATTCTCCCAGTGTCTGTTTGTCTGAAAATATTTTAATCTCTCTCTCATTTTTGAAGGACAATTTTGCCAGATATAGAATTCTTGGTTGGCAGTTTTTCTCTTTCAGTATCTTAAATATATCATACCACTGTCTTCTCGCCTTCATGGTTTCTGCAGAGAAATCCATACATAGTCTTATTGAGCTTCCCTTGTATGTGATGGATCACTTTTCTCTTCCTGCTTTCAGAATTCTCTTTGTCTTTGACATTGGACAATCTGATCAGTAAGTGTCTTGGAGTAGGTCTATTGGGATCTATTCTGCTTGGGGTATGTGGTACTTCTCAAATCTGTAATTTTCTTTCATAAGAGTTGGGAGATTTTCATTGATTATTACCTCTTTTATTCTTTCTGCCCCCTTTCCTTTATTTTCTCCTTCTGGGACACCTATAACATGTATAATTATGTGCTTCATTTTGTCATTCAGTTCCCTGAGACGCTGCTCATATTTTTTCCACGTTTTTCCCTATCTGTTCTGTTGTGTATAGGATTTTAGATGTCCTGACCTCTAGTTCACTGATCATTTCTTCTGCCTCTCTAAGTCTGCTGTTATATGTCTTCATTGTGTTTTTCATCTCTTCTATTGTGCCTTTCATTCTCATAAGTTCTGCCATTTGTTTTTTCAAGTTTTTGAAAAAGATAAGGAGTCAGTGAAAAAGGAGAAGGGACAAAATGTAGGGAAAAAAAGCATTTTTTGGAGCCAGGTAATGGGTGCCCACTTTTATATGCCTCCCCCATCTTGGAGCCCCCTTCTCTAGCACCCCCAGCTCCAAAAGTTAATTAATTTGTTAATTAATTCTGCAGTTGAGGCTGGGTTGAGTCTCCCTTATTGCTCCCAGCAGATTGTTGTTTTTTTTTTTTTCCTTTCAGGGAGCCAGCTGCAAAACAGTCCATGGGTCTTGGCAGGGAGGGGTGCCAGAACCCTGGTCAGGGGAACTTACAAATTTCTCTGTGATCTCAGCTTTTTCACTGGTTCCAAACTTGTGTACAATGTGTGACTCATCACTGGAGGCCCTGAAAACACTGTTTCATACAGTTCCTGGGTAATTACCAGCTGTCCAAGAGGAGAGACTAAATTCCACTCCTCACCACTCCGCCATCTTACCCCACCCATCTATATAACATTTTAAATAAGATTGCTTCCCAAGCGATAATTCTTAATGACATTACTAAAATATAATGGCAATGTATATAAAATTAGCTCAAAATAAAAAGCTAAGTTACTTTCTAAAAACAAAAAAAGATATGACAATGGGATGTCATCTATTCCCACCATCCTCACCACTGACTTCCCTGCTGCAGTTGCATGGAACATACAGCCCTGGGTTCCTGCCAGGAAAGCCCCGTTTTGACCCCTTCTGAATCAGAATTCCAGTTATAACTAGAGGGGGTAGTGTTACTGAATGTAGCAGGAAACCTGATTTCAATCAGCAGAGTCTAAAGCCTGAGCTCTTTTAGCGAGGGTTTGTTTCCCCAAGGTCACAAAGCAAAGTTCAGGACCAGGCACCCCATCCCTAGCACATGGATACCTGGTGTCAGAGGCACCAAGATTTTTCAGAAGAGCAAAATGATCAGGGATTAGATGCACCACTCTCCACCTTTGGGTTTTTGCCTTCTCCTCATTAAAAGGAGAGTTTGGACTAGACTTCAAAGGTTCTCCCAGCTCTAACATGGAAGAAATTGCAGACTTGTAGGGTGTCAGGGCAGATAGCTCCGAAATCAGACAGGTCTATTTGGGAAACTTTATTTTGCTATTTGCTGGCCTTGTGACTTTGGAGAAGTTACTTATTTTCCAAGACTCCATTTCCTCCTCTATAAAAGAGAGATTATATGAGCTAATGCATATAAAACAATGGCTATCACATAGTAAGCACTTGATAAATGTTAACTAAAGAGGCTGGGCAAGATGGTGGACTGGTGAGCTGTATGTTTTAGTTACTCCTCCAGGAAAGTAGGTAGAAAGCCAGGAACTGTATGGACCGGACACCACAGAGCAATCTGACTATGGGCATACTTCATACAACACTCATGAAAACGTGGAACTGCTGAGATCAGCGAAATCTGTAAGTTTTTGTGGCCAGGGGACCCGCACCCCTCCCTGCCAGGCTCAGTCCCGTGGGAGGAGGGGCTGTCAGCTCCGGGAAGGAGAAGGGAGAACTGCAGTGGCAGCCCTTATCGGAAACTCATTCTACTGATCCAAACACCAACCATAGATAGACTGAGACCAGACACCAGAGAATCTGAGAGCAGCCAGCCCAGCAGAGAGGAGACAGGCATAGAAAAAAGCAGCACAAAAAACTCCAAAATAAAAGCGGAGGATTTTTGGAGTTCTGGTGAACATAGAAAGGGGAAGGGCAGAGCTCAGGCCCTCAGGCTCATATGCAAATCCCGAAGAAAAGCTGATCTCTCTGCCCTGTGGACCTTTCCTTAATGGCCCTGGTTGCTTTGTCTCTTAGCATTTCAATAACCCATTAGATCTGTGAGGAGGGCCCTTTTTTTTTTTTAATCCTTTTTTCTTTTTCTAAAACAATTACTCTAAGAAGCCCAATACAGAAAGCTTCAAAGAATTGCAATTCGGGAAGGTCAAGACAAGAGCAGAACTAAGAGAGCTCTGAGACAAAAGGCAATAATCCAGTGGCTGAGAAAATTCACTAAACACCACAGCTTCCCAAGAAAAGGGGGGTGTCTGCTCACAGCCATCACCCTGGTGGACAGGAAACACTCCTGCCCATCGCCAGCCCCATAGCCCAGAGCTGCCCCAGACAACCCAGTGTGACGGAAGTGCTTCAAATAACAGGCACACACCACAAAACTGGGCGTGGACATTAGCCTTCCCTGCAACCTCAGCTGATTGTCCTAGAGTTGGGAAGGTGGAGCAGTGGGAATTAACAAAGCCCCATTCAGACATCATTTCAGCAGACTGGGAGCCACCCTACACGGCCCAGCAGCCCAGAACCGCCCTGGGGGGACAGCACTCAACTGTGACATAGCACAGTTATCACTCAACAGAGGACCAGGGGGTGCACGGCCTGGAAGAGGGACCCACTTGCAAGTCTCAGGAGCCATACACCAATACCAAGGACTTGTGGGTCAGTGGCAGAGACAAACTGTGGCAGGACTGAACTGAAGGATTAGACTATTGCAGCAGCTTTAAAACTCCAGGATCACCAGGGAGATTTGATTGTTAGAGCCACCCCCACTCCCTGACTGCCCAGAAACACGCCCCATATACAGGGCGGGAAACACCAACTACACACGCAAGCTTGGTACACCAATTGGACCCCACAAGACTCACACCCCCACTCACCACAAAGGCAAAGCAGGGGAGAACTGGCTTGTGGAGAACAGGTGGCTCGTGGACGCCACCTGCTGGTTAGTTAGAGAAAGTGTACTCCACGAAGCTGTAGATCTGATAAATTAGAGATAAGGACTTCAATTGGTCTACAAATCCTAAAAGAACCCTATCAAGTTCAGCAAATGCCAAGAGGCCAAAAACAACAGAAAATTATAAAGCATATGAAAAAACCAGACGATATGGATAACCCAAGCCCAAGCACCCAAATCAAAAGATCAGAAGAGACATAGCACCTAGAGCAGCTACTCAAAGAACTAAAGATGAACAATGAGACCATAGTACGGGAGACAAAGGAAATCAAGAAGACCCTAGAAGAGCATAAAGAAGACATTGCAAGACTAAATAAAAAAATGGATGATCTTATGGAAATTAAAGAAACTGTTGACCAAATTAAAAAGATTCTGGACACTCATAGTACAAGACTAGAGGAAGTTGAACAACGAATCAGTGACCTGGAAGATGACAGAATGGAAAATGAAAGCATAAAAGAAAGAATGGGGAAAAAAATTGAAAAAATCGAAACGGACCTCAGGGATATGATAGATAATATAAAACGTCTGAATATAAGACTCATTGGTGTTCCAGAAGGGGAAGAAAAGGGTAAAGGTCTAGGAAGAGTATTCAAAGAAATTATTGGGGAAAACTTCCCAAATCTGCTAAACAAAATAAATACACAAATCATAAATGCTCAGCAAACTGCAAATAGAATAAATCCAAATAAACCCACTCCGAGACATATTCTGATCACACTGTCAAACACAGAAGAGAAGGAGCAAGTTCTGAAAGCAGCAAGAGAAAAGCAATTCACCACATACAAAGGAAACAGCATAAGACTAAGTAGTGACTACTCAGCAGCAACCATGGAGGCAAGAAGGCAGTGGCGTGATATATTTAAAATTCTGAGTCAGAAAAATTTCCAACCAAGAATACTTTATCCAGCAAAGCTCTCCTTCAAATTTGAGGGAGAGCTTAAATTTTTCACAGACAAACAAATGCTGAGAGAATTTGCTAACAAGAGACCTGCCCTACTGGAGATACTCAAGGGAGCCCTACAGACAGAGAAACAAAGAAAGGACAGAGAGACTTGGAGAAAGGTTCAGTACTAAAGAGATTTGGTATGGGTACAATAAAGGATATTAATAGAGAGGGGGGAAATATATATGACAAACATAAACCAAGGGATAAGATGGCTGATTCAAGAAATGCCTTCACGGTTATAACATTGAATGTAAATGGATTAAACTCCCCAATTAAAAGATATAGATTCACAGAATGGATCAAAAAAAATGAACCATCAATATGTTGCATACAAGAGACTCATCTTAGACACAGGGACACAAAGAAATTGAAAGTGAAAGGATAGAAAAAATTATTTCATGCAAGCTACAGCCAAAAAGAAAGCAGGTGTAGCAATATCAATCTCAGATAAAATAGACTTTAAATGCAGGGATGTTTTGAGAGACAAAGAAGGCCACTACATACTAATAAAAGGGGCAATTCAACAAGAAGAAATAACAATCATAAATGTCTATGCACCCAATCAAGGTGCCACAAAATACATGAGAGAAACACTGGCAAAACTAAAGGAAGCAATTGATGTTTCCACAATAATTGTGGGAGACTTCAACACATCACTCTCTCCTATAGATAGATCAACCAGACAGAAGACCAATAAGGAAACTGAAAACCTAAACAATCTGATAAATGAATTAGATTTAAGAGACATATTCAGAACATTACATCCCAAATCACCAGGATACACATACTTCTCTAGTGCTCATGGAACTTTCTCCACAATAGATCATATGCTGGGACATAAAACAAGCCTCAATAAATTTAAAAAGATTGAAATTATTCAAAGCACATTCTCTGACCACAATGGAATACAATTAGAAGTCAATAACCATCAGAGACTTAGAAAATTCACAAATACCTGGAGGTTAAACAACACACTCCTAAACAATCAGTGGGTTAAAGAAGAAATAGCAAGAGAAATTGCTAAATATATAGAGACGAATGAAAATGAGAACACAACATACCAAAACCTATGGGATGCAGCAAAAGCAGTGCTGAGGGGGAAATTTATAGCACTAAACGCATATATTAAAAAGGAAGAAAGAGCCAAAATCAAAGAACTAATGGATGAACTGAAGAAGCTAGAAAATGAACAGCAAACCAATCCTAAACCAAGTACAAGAAAAGAAATAACAAGGATTAAAGCAGAAATAAATGACATAGAGAATAAAAAAACAATAGAGAGGATAAATATCACCAAAAGTTGGTTCTTTGAGAAGATCAACAAGATTGACAAGCCCTAGCTAGACTGACAAAATCAAAAAGAGAGAAGACCCATATAAACAGAATAATGAATGAAAAAGGTGACATAACTGCAGATCCTAAAGAAATTAAAAAAATTATAAGAGGATACTATGAACAACTGTATGGCAACAAACTGGATAATGTAGAGGAAATGGACAATTTCCTGGAAACATATGAACAACCTAGACTGACCAGAGAAGAAATAGAAGACCTCAACCAACCCATCACAAGCAAAGAGATCCAACCAGTCATCAAAAATCTTCCCACAAATAAATGCCCAGGGCCAGATGGCTTCACAGGGGAATTCTACCAAACTTTCCAGAAAGAAATGATACCAATCTTACTTAAACTCTTTCAAAACATTGAAGAAAATGGAACACTACCTAACTCATTTTATGAAGCTAACATCAATTTAATACCAAAACCAGGCAAAGATGCTACAAAAAACGAAAACTACCAGCCAATCTCCCTAATGAATATAGATGCAAAAATCCTCAACAAAATACTTGCAAATCGAATCCAAAGACACATTAAAAAAATCATACACCATGACCAAGTGGGGTTCATTCCAGGCATGCAAGGATGGTTCAACATAAGAAAATCAATCAATGTATTACAACACATTAACAATTCGAAAGGGAAAAATCAAATGATCATCTCAATAGATGCTGAAAAAGCATTTGACAAGATCCAACATCCGTTTTTGATAAAAACACTTCAAAAGGTAGGAATTGAAGGAAACTTCCTCAACATGATAAAGAGCATATATGAAAAACCCACAGCCAGCATAGTACTCAATGGTGAGAGACTGAAAGTCTTCCCTCTAAGATCAGGAACAAGACAAGGATGCCCGCTGTCACCACTGTTATTCAACATTGTGCTGGAAGTGCTAGCCAGGGCAATCCGGCAAGACAAAGAAATAAAAGGCATCCAAATTGGAAAAGAAGAAGTAAAACTGTCATTGTTTGCAGATGATATGATCTTATATCTGGAAAACCCTGCGAAATCAACGATACAGCTACTAGAGCTAATAAACAAATTTAGCAAAGTAGCAGGATACAAGATTAATGCACATAAGTCAGTAATGTTTCTATATGCTAGAAATGAATGAACTGAAGAGACACTCAAGAAAAAGATACCATTTTCAATAGCAACTAAAAAAATCAAGTACCTAGGAATAAACTTAACCAAAGATGGGAAACACCTATACAAAGAAAACTACATAACTCTACTAAAAGAAATAGAAGGGGACCTTAAAAGATGGAAAAATATTCCATGTCCATGGATAGGAAGGCTAAATGTCATTAAGATGTCAATTCTACCCAAACTCATCTACAGATTCAATGCAATCCCAATCAAAATTCCAACAACCTACTTTGCAGACTTGGAAAAGCTAGTTATCAAATTTATTTGGAAAGGGAAGATGCCTCGAATTGCTAAAGACACTCTAAAAAAGAAAAACAAAGTGGGAGGACTTACACTCCCTGACTTTGAAGCTTATTATAAAGCCACAGTTGCCAAAACAGCATGGTACTGGCACAAAGATAGACATATAGATCAGTGGAATTGAATTGAGAATTCAGAGATAGACCCTCAGATCTATGGCCGACTGATCTATGATAAGGCCCCCAAAGTCACTGAACTGAGTCATAATGGTCTTTTCAACAAATGGGGCTGGGAGAGTTGGATATCCATATCCAAAAGAATGAAAGAGGACCCCTACCTCACCCCCTACACAAAAATTAACTCAAAATGGACCAAAGATCTCAATATAAAAGAAAGTACCATAAAACTCCTAGAAGATAATGTAGGAAAACATCTTCAAGACCTTGTATTAGGCGGCCACTTCCTAGACTTTACACCCAAAGCACAAGCAACAAAAGAGAAAATAGATAAATGGGAACTCCTCAAGCTTAGAAGTTTCTGCACCTCAAAGGAATTTCTCAAAAAGGTAAAGAGGCAGCCAACTCAATGGGAAAAAATTTTTGGAAACCATGTATCTGACAAAAGACTGATATCTTGCATATATAAAGAAATCCTACAACTCAATGACAATAGTACAGACAGCCCAATTATAAAATGGGCAAAAGATATGAAAAGACAGTTCTCTGAAGAGGAAATACAAATGGCCAAGAAACACATGAAAAAATGTTCAGCTTCACTAGCTATTAGAGAGATGCAAATTAAGACCACAATGAGATACCATCTAACACCAATTAGAGTGGCTGCCATGAAACAAACAGGAAACTACAAATGCTGGAGGGGATGTGGAGAAATTGGAACTCTTATTCATTGTTGGTGGGACTGTATAATGGTTCAGCCACTCTGGAAGTCAGTCTGGCAGTTCCTTAGAAAACTAGATATAGAGTTACCATTCGATCCAGCGATTACACTTCTCGGTATATACCCGGAAGATCGGAAAGCAGTGACACGAACAGATATCTGCATGCCAATGTTCATGGCAGCATTATTCACAATTGCCAAGAGATGGAAACAACCCAAATGTCCTTCAACAGATGAGTGGATAAATAAAATGTGGTATATACACACGATGGAATACTACGCGGCAGTAAGAAGGAATGATCTCGTGAAACATATGACAACATGGATGAACCTTGAAGACATAATGCTGAGCAAAATAAGCCAAGCACAAAAAGAGAAATATTATATGCTACCACTAATGTGAACTTTGAAAAATGTAAAACAAATGGTTTATAATGTAGAATGTAGGGGAACTAGCAATAGAGAGCAATTAAGGAAGGGGGAACAATAATCCAAGAAGAACAGATAAGCTATTTAACGTTCTGGGGATGCCCAGGAATGACTATGGTCTGTTAATTTCTGATGGATATAGTAGGAACAAGTTCACAGAAATGTTGCTATATTAGGTAACTTTCTTGGGGTAAAGTAAGAACAGGTTGGAAGTAAAGCAGTTATCTTAGGTTAGTTGTCTTTTTCTTACTCCCTTGTTATGGTCTCTTTGAAATGTTCTTTTACTGTATGTTTTTATTTTTTTTTAATTTTCTTTTCATACAGTTGATTTAAAAAAGAAAAAAAAGTTAAAAAAAAAAAAAAACACGGAAAAAAATATGTAGTGCCCCCTTGAGGAGCCTGTGGAGAATGCAGGGGTATTGGCCTACCCCACCTCGATGGTTGCTAACATGACCACAGACATAGGGGACTGGTGGTTTGATGGGTTGAGCCCTCTACCATAGGTTTTACCCTTGGGAAGATGGTTGCTGCAAAGGAGAGGCTAGGTCTCCCTATAATTGTGCCTAAGAGCCTCCTCCCGAATGCCTCTTTGTTGCTCAGATGTGGCCCTCTCTCTCTAGCTAAGCCAACTTGAAAGGTGAAATCACTGCCCTCCCCCCTACGTGGGATCAGACACCCAGGGGAGTGAATCTCCCTGGCAACGTGGAATATGACTCCCGGGGAGGAATGTAGACCTGGCATCGTGGGACAGAGAACATCTTCTTGACCAAAAGGGGGATGTGAAAGGAAATGAAATAAGCCTCAGTGGCAGAGAGATTCCAAAAGGAGCCGAGAGGTCACTCTGGTGGGCACTCTTACGCACAATTTAGACAACCCTTTTTAGGTTCTAAAGAATTGGGGTAGCTGGTGGTGGATACCTGAAACTATCAAACTACAACCCAGAACCCATGAATCTCGAAGACAGTTGTATAAAAATGTAACTTATGAGGGGTGAAAATGGGATTGGGAAAGCCATAAAGACCGCACTCCCCTTTGTCTAGTTTATGGATGGATGAGTAGAAAAATAGGGGAAGGAAACAAACAAACAAACAGGCAAAGGTACCCACTGTTCTTTTTTACTTCAATTGCTCTTTTTCACTTTAATTATTATTCTTGTTATTTTTGTGTGTGTGCTAATGAAGGTGTCAGGGATTGATTTAGGTGATGAATGTACAACTATGTAATGGTACTGTGAACAATCAAATGTACGATTTGTTTTGTATGACTGCGTGGTATGTGAATATATCTCAATAAAATGAAGATTTAAAAAAAATGTTAACTAATATACTTTTTTTTTGTCTTTTCATTTCTGGTTTATTTCATTCAACATACTGTCCTAAATGTCCATTCACCCAGTTGCATACCTCACAACTTCATTTCTTCTTGTAGCCACTCAATATTCCATTGTATGTATAC
This sequence comes from Choloepus didactylus, assembly GCF_015220235.1. Lineage (NCBI taxonomy): Eukaryota > Metazoa > Chordata > Mammalia > Pilosa > Megalonychidae > Choloepus > Choloepus didactylus. The sequence continues at coordinate 51,064,943 of NC_051334.1, read as the reverse complement.
ACCACAGTTTGCCATTTCATTCATCAGATGATGCACCCTTAGGCCACCTCCATCCATCGAGGATCAAGAATAGTGCCACCATAAACACCACTGTGCAAATATCCATTCATGTCCCTGCTCTCAGTTCTTCCAAGTGTATACCCAATAAAAGGTTGCAGAACCATATGGCAATCCCATACTTTGCTTCCTGTGGATCAAGCACACTGCTCTCCAGATGGGCTTCACCATTCTACTTCCCCACCAACAGTTGTTAGGTATATCCCTCCCTCTACACATTTTCTCCAGCACTTGTATCACTCTGTTTATTTTTATTTTTATTTTTTGAGGACCCAGATATTTTATTAATTCATCTAAAAATAACAATAATAAGCCCATTACATGTAAACATATACAACATATTTTTATGAAAAATATGTCCATATCCAAAAGAAAAAAAACTTTAGTGAGAAGAGTAGGATTGTTTTACACTTCCGCAAATCCTCTTGAGTGAAGACTGTTGGATCTGCATATCTGCTTCTGCATTCAGTCTGTTGGGATATGTTGTTTTGACTGAACTATATGAAGAAAATCCAGCTCCACTCAGACATGTGGTTGGAAAAGGGAAAAGTATTTGAGTAGCCTTTTCAGAAAATTGTGGATTTTCTTCTTTGATACCACACCGAAACTCAACTAGTGGTAGTTCCTTCTTGCATGTTATAATTTTTTCCATCCTTTCATTTTAATTGTTATGTCTTCTTGTTGAATTGACCCGTTTATCAGTATATAGTGACCCTTTTTTCTCTTGTAACAGTTTTGAGTTAAAGTCTCTTTTATCTGATATTGCTATAGGTATCCTAGTTCTCTTTTGGTTACCACTTGCATTCGTGGTAGTTTTTTTTTTTTATTCATTTTATTGAGATATACTCACATACCATGCAGTCATACAAAACAAATTGTACATTGGATTGTTCACAGTACCATTACATAGTTGTGCATTTATCCCCAAAATCAATCCCTGACACCTTCATTACCACACACACAAAAATAACAAGAATAATAAAGTGAAAAAGGGCAATTAAAGTAAAAAAGAACACTGGGTGCCTTTGTTTGTTTGTTTGTTTCCTTCCTGCATTTTTCTACTCATCCGTCCATAAACTAGACAAAGGGGAGTGTGGTCCATATGGCTTTCCCAATCCCCTTGTCACCCCTCATAAGCTACATTTTTATACAATCGTCTTCAAGATTCATGGGTTCTGGGTTGTAGTTTGATAGTCTCAGGTATCCACCACCAACTACCCCAATTCTTTAGAACCTAAAAAGGGTTGTCTAAATTGTGCATAAGAGTGCCCACTAGAGTGACCTCTCGGCTCCTTTTGGAATCTCTCTGCCACTGAAGCTTATTTCATTTCCTTTCACATCCCCCTTTTGGTCAAGAAGATGTTCTCCGTCCCACGATGCCGGGTCTACATTCCTCCCCGGGAGTCATATTCCACGTTGCCAGGGAGATTCACTCCCCTGGGTGTCTGATCCCACGTAGGGGGGAGGGCAGTGATTTCACCTTTCAAGTTGGCTTAGCTAGAGAGAGAGGGCCACATCTGAGCAACAAAGAGGCATTCAGGAGGAGGTTCTTAGGCACAGTTACAGGGAGGCCTAGCCTCTCCTCTGCAGCAACCGTCTTCCCAAGGGCAAGTCCTGTGGTAGAGGGCTCAGCCCATCAAACCACCAGTCCCCTATGTCTGTGAGCACATCAGTGACCATCAAGGTGGGGGAGCCCAACACCCCTGCATTGCTCCACCAGCTCCTCAAGGGGGCTCTGCATACTTTTTTCATTGTGTTTTCTTTTTTAATTAACTCTTTTTTTTTAAATCAAAGATTTCGCTGAACTCAGCAGTCCCACGTGTTCATGAGTGTTGTATGAAGTATGCCCAAAGTCAAATTGCTCTGTGGTGTCTGGTCCACGCAGTTCCTGGCTTTCTACCTACTGCCCTGGAGGAGTAACTAAAACCCACACCTCACCACTCTGCCATCTTGCCCCGCCTCCTACTTTTAAATTAAAATTTCAATAACACTTTACTCCAAAAGATCCTCCCACTGGCTCCATATAGCATAACTCTCCTTTCCTACCTGCTTCCTAGTCTCACTAGTGGACCATCGTGCTTTGGTGCTGCCTTGTGGAGGCCCAGAATAAATGCCAAATCTTCCTAGCAATAACGCTCCAGCCAGGAACAACCGGCCCCACTGTACACACAGTCAGATTAAACTTTTGTAAACACTATGTCCCTCATGTCACTCACGTGTCCCAAGTCTCTCAACCTGTTCTGCCTGACTTTCAGGATCTTCCATAGTCTAGCTTTTTATCTCTCAAAATTCTATTGTTAAAGTTCCAGCTCAGTTTTCAATTCCTCTTTAAGGCCTTTTCAAGCTTTTCTATGAATTCTTATGATACTTAGCAACAATACCATAACATGCTATCCTGCCATGTTCATTGTTTACTGTTTATTGTAAACACTCCCATGCTAGATCTTTAAATTTTTTAAGGATAAGGACCATGTCCTATAAACCTATATACCTTTATATTAACCAGTACAGAACTGAGCACCTGGAAAGTGAGCAATGTAAATTTCATTAATTAATTACTTGTTTTTCCATCCCGGGCCTCAGTGATCTCACCTGTAAAATGACAGGACTGTGAACCAACATCTTCTAGATTTGATGCTCAGTGGCACTATAGTAAAAACCCCAGCTTCTATCAGAAAGAGATACTAACTCTTAGCCTCTGGCATAAATTGGAAGGATCATACTTCCATATTTCATAATACTCAACTTTCTGGAAGCTCCAGAAAACTAAAAATTACTGTTTCTTCCTCCATATAAAGTAAGAAACAGTAGAATCACTGAGGTGAAATATATTATCACCCACTTGGAAAGGTAACCTCAAGAAGTGTTCTAGTTTCCTAGGCTGCTCAAGCAAATACCATACAATAGGTTGGCTTAAACAATGGAAACTTATTAGCTTGCGGTTTTGAGGCTAAAGAAAATCCAAATCAAGGCATCATCAAGGCAATATTTTCTTCCCAAAAACCTGTGTCTCCATCCCATGACAAGGCACATGACAGCCTCTTCTGGCCTCTCCCTTCTCTTCCGTGTTCCATTAGTTTCACCTTCTGGCTGCTTCCTCTGTGGCTTTTTTTCTCTGTGTCTGAATTTCATTCAAATTATAAAGGACTCCAGTAATAGGATTAAGTCCTATCCTGTTTGAGGTGGGCCACTCCTTCTTAACTGAATAACCTCATCAAGAGGTCCTGCCTACCACAGGTTAACACCAACAGGAATGGATTAAATTTAAGAACATGTTTTTCTGGGTTACATTCAGCTTCAAATCACCACAGGAAGCTTTCCCAGAATTCAGTACAAACATTGCAAGTTTAATATTTTGTCAATGGGACGTCACACAAGAAGCAATGAAATGATGAATATTTAATTTACAGCTGCACGAGGGACTGTCTCTCCTCTCAAACCTTTTCAAAAGAAGTGCTGTGCTGCCTCCTTGGAGTCTTGATATAGGAGATTGGAATCCCTTCCTAAAGTTTGAGGACATTTATAAAATCAGAAAAAAAGTCACTTTCATTCTGCAGTGTCCCATTCCTACCATTGGGTTGGGCACAGGGCAAGTGCTTACTAAGGCTTGGCCCCTGTGATGGGTTGAATTATGCACCTCAGAAGAAAACAATTTCTTAATCCATTCCTGCGGCTGTGAACCCATTGTAAATAAGACCTTTTTTTTTTTAAATTCAGGTTTATTGAAATATATTCACATACCATACAATCATCCATGGTATACTAAATAAGACCTTTTGAAGCTGTTATTTTTAGGTAAGGTGTGTCTAACTGAATCAGGTTGGGCTTTAATCTAGAGTACTGAAGTTCTTAATATGCAAAATAAAATTCAAACATAGAGCAAGAAAGCCATGGAAGAAGCTGGAAGTCAATGGAACCTGGAAGAGAAAGGAGAAGACGCTGCCATGTGCACTGCCATGTGATGGAAAAGCCATGAGCCCAAGGATAGCTGGCAGCCAGCCTCAAAACACCATAGTCTTCAGGGAGAAAACATCACCTTGATGATGCCTTGATTTTGGCTTTCTCCTAGCATCAAAACTATGAGTCAATAAATTCCCATTGTTTAAGCCAATCCATTTTGTGGTATTTGTCTTAGCAGCCAGGAAACTAAGTAAGATAGCCCTTCCAGGTAGAGAGGAATGGAGATGGGGACCAATGGGACAGAAGGGCATTGAGGGAAGATGCAGGAGCCTAGAGCAAAGTAACTTTCCCCTCTCTTAAATTTAGCCCAAAAAGAGCCCTCTAACTTTCAATCTATTTAAATCTAATCATGGGAAATTTCTATTTCATTCTAATCATGAGACAACATCAGAAAAACCCAAATTGAGGGACATTCTATAAAATATGTGGTCAGTACTATTCAAAGATGTCAAGGTCATGAATGAAAAAAGACTGAGACATTGTCACAGGTTAGAGGAGACTAAGGTGACATGACAACTAAATTCAATGTGTGATCCTAGATTGGACCCTGGAACAGAAAATGGACATTAGTGGAAAAATTGATGAAATCTGAATAGATTCTGTAGTTTGGCTAATGGTATTGTATCAAGGTTAATTCTTTAATTTTGATAAATATTCTACAATTATTTATGATGTTACCATAAAGAGAAGCTGGATAAAAAATATACAGGAAATGTCTGAACTATTTTTGCAAAATTTTTTAAGTCTATAATCATCTCAAAATAAAAAGTTAAAAGGGGGACCCAAGACATACTGTCCCCTACATCAAAGAAACCATGGTTTCCCCTCAGGTACCCTCTGTCCTTTCAGATCCTCACTTTCTCTGAGAACATGAAAGTGACTTTTAAAGGCCTCTCACTGCAGTCACAGCAAATCAGTTCAGCAATCTGAAGAAATGAGCTTTTTGGACCTGCATTTTCCAAATAATTGAAGGAAAGCAAACTTCTTTGGAAGGCACTATTTCTAGAAAAGTAGCATCCACCTCTGCCTTTTCATACCAAGCATGGAAACAACATTTAATTCTTCATCATCCACAATCATTATTACAAGAATCTGCTTTTGTACAAGATATAAATTAAAAAATCTTTAGGGGTTGTCTGTGCATGGAGAAAGCCAATTGAAGTGTTGGATATTTTGGTCCTGCTCTGTGGACCTTTGCTGTCTCCTCTCCCCACTTTAGGCTGCCCTGGTGGTCCCTTCAGAGGGAGAAGGATCACATAAGATTGGTGGCTATGAGGAGGGGGGGCAGCTTGGAGATCTGATACCACAAGGCATCCTTGCAGATTGCTAGAACATAGGTCATTTCTACAGCATTCTGAGTTTTGTAAGATTATGTCGTTACCATCAACATCATCACATCATCATCAGTCTCAGTAGCAGCCAGGGTTTACCCTGCATAGGGCACATTTTGGGAGAAAATATGATGCAGCATCCCCAAGGGCCAAGAGAATCACCCAGTGTATGAGACAACAAGCACCTTTTATCCTCAGGGAGGAATCATGATATGTTTGTATGTCACTGGAAGATAATTGAGGCCAATGTTCTGGCCAGTATAGCAGCCATGGCACCAGGAACCCTATGGGCTGTCTCGTTGGCATCCACAGATGCCACAAGCACTCTTGCTCTGTGTTACACTCCTTTCTTGGACTTGATAAAATTGTTAGTCTCTAAACAGAAGGGCTGAATAGCCAGTCCTGAGGATCTCTTCCAGTTTTAACATACTAGGAGTCTGCTCTTAGAGATAGGATTTTTCTCTTTTATATAAAATTATCTAAAGCCATCAAGGACTAATTATCACCATGGCATGGTGCAAATCTCAGCTTTATCAATCAGACATATCCTTTTTGTTTTGAAGTGCGTTCCCTCAGATCCTGCCAGGCCACACTTTGAAAAGCTTTATGATTGGGAGAAAGACTCAGTGTGAATCAACAGCAAAAATGGCTCTCTGTGCACCAAACCATTGGGCTAACTTCGAAACCTCTTCTTGTGGAAACAAATATGTGCTGTTAGTCTTGGGTGCCCATCCAACAAAGGGGAGCTAGTGCCCACCCAAAAGAGCCCCAGAGAAAATGTGCCCAAGATGCAGACTTTGAGGAATGCTTGAAGAAATTCCATCAACTGTTTTTCTTCCCTCTGAAGAAATTTTGAGTTGCTTTGTTATGATTCTATGTATACCCCAAAGTAGATGAAGAAATACAGAAATTCCACCATACAAGCTCTTCTACCCATTCATTCAACTTGAGTAAAACTGAGGATCACAGGTGGGGCTTCAAGGGAGTTCCAGACAGAAGAGTTCAAGCAGGACCTCAGCAGACAAATTTTCTTAGGTCTGGATCATAGGCTCAGGAGGGGGCTCCCCCCACCTCCATGCCATTACCAGGCACCAATTCCAGGGGAGTTTAGGGCCATACTTCCCAGAACCACCAGGCCAAGTAGACTCCTTTGCTCTGACTTCAAGACCTCCGCATTAATAACCCAGATCCATGTGACCTTGAGGCAGAGGGATGGAGTGCAAAGGGGGTGGGATTTGGACACAGACCTGGGTTTGCATTTTAACTCTGGCATTTATGAGCTGTTGAGCTCTACACAGGTTACTGGAAATCTCTATGACTCAGTCCCCTCATCTAAAATGAAGATAATAGTTCTACTCTGCAACAAGGCTATTGGGAGGATTAGAGATAATGCACACAAAGCTTCTGATAACAGTGCTTAGGACATGGTAGTTATGGCAACCAATAAATGGTAGCTATTAAATTCTCTGTTCCAAATGAAAGAAGCCAGACACAAAGGGTCACATATCCTATGATTCCATTTATATGAGAGGTCCAGACAAATCCACAGAGACAGAGAGTAAGTTAGTGGTTGCCAGAGGCTTGCAGGAGGAACAAATGGGGAGTGATTGCTAATGAATAAGGGCTTTTGGGGTGGGTAATCAAAATGTTCTGGAAGTAGATAATGGTGAATGTAACATAACATAGCAAATATACTAAAAATCACTAAATTGTACACTTTAAAGAGTGAATTTTATGGCGTGTGAATTATATCTTAATAAAATTATTTAAAATAAATTCTCTGATGCTCAGTTTATTCATCTCTAAAATGGGAGATAAAAGTAGTACCCGCTTCATAGGGTTTTTGTGAAGATTAAATGATTTAACTTCTTAAAAATGTTTAGACCAGTGCTGGCACACTGTAAAACCACAAAAAATATAAGCTATAATAGTTATTATTATTGTCATTATCATGATCATCATCGTTTTCATCACAGGTAGCATAGTCAAGATCAATGGGGTTTGAGTCAAACAGACCTAGTTTAAAATATGACTTCACACTTATCAGGCTATATTACAATGATTAACAATGTAGCTTCTGGATTCAGACTATCTTGATCAAAATCCTGGTTCCACTATTTATCATTTGTGTGTCTTTAGGCAAATTTTTCAACAGCCTTGTACCTCAGTTTTTTCATTTGTTAAATTAAGGCTAATAATAGTACATACATAATGGGTTGTCATGAGAAATATATTATGTATCCATTAGGATGCTTTTGGCCTCAAATTTCAGAAACCTGGCTCTATTTGCCTTAAACCAGATGGATGGGAAATTAAAAGAAAAAAGGATAGAAAAGAGAAAATAATTGAGAAAAGTAAATAAAAGTCAAGAAAGGAGGGATAAAGAAAAAGAAAGGGGAAAGGAGAGAGATATATGTTTATTTTTACCAGCCAGTAATTTGAGGATGCTTTTAAGAGATTTCTCTGCCCAAAATTTCCTCCTGGGTTTTTAAGATTATTTCCATGTTTTTTACTCTTTTGGTAATAGACGGGCACTAAACAAAACAATGCTACACATACTTTATATGCATGCTATTATCTCTACTCTCTAGGAATATAAATCTATGCAAAATATTTTAATAATGTAACATTTCTGCCCAGTCAATGCTGTCATTCAGAGTGGCATTTTGAAAAAGCTGACACAATGCCAACACACATCCTAAAAGACTTAGTTTCAGTAGGTTGATGCAGCTGGAAGCCAGGAACCAAGGCTGTGAACTGGAGGTCAGATTCCATCGTTGATTGCTCTGGGCCTCTCTTTTTTTTTGAATTGAATTCATGTTTAATAATTACAGGGACCCTGTCCCACCCCTTCCCCCTGCCCAGGCAGCAGCAGGGGTGGTACGGGGACTGGGGCATATGCCCTCAGCAGCAAGGACAGCATCCCAAGAGCAATTCTCAGAAAATAAAAAAGGACTCCAGGGGCAGGCAGTGGTGTCTCCCCCACCCCAAGACACACCAAGTTTCAAGACTTTATATATGTATCTATAGCCCAGTGGTAGGTGAGGGCATCTGACAGCATCCTGGAGGGGGGCCCAGGCATCCCCAAGCCATCCTGCCTCTTCAGCCACTTTATTAGCTCCGACACACCACAGTACGGGCTCCCACTGCCACCACCTCTGCTGCTGCCCCCATGCAGTCCAGGCAGCTGGCTGGGCCTCCGTGTGTCCCTCAGGCTCCAAGTCTCCAGCCCCACCCGCCCTCAGTTATGGTTGGATTCCTCCTCCTCAGCCTCACGAAGCCACTTGAAGAAGGCTGTGCCAGGCTCAGCAGGATCCTTGCTACCCTCCCAGCTGTAGAAGGTGCCCCCCTTCACAACATCCTTATTGTATAGCGCATCAAAGAACATCCGAAGCAGGTTGGCAGGCTGTTCTAAAGTCAGTACAAGGGCCTGGAGGGCATAGGGCGTCTGCAACTCCTTTGGCTCATCACATAGGTATTTCTTCAGTTTTGCTCGCGCTTTCAGCACTGCAACATTCACTCAGGGGGGTGTCTCAAAGATAATTGCGGAATAACAGACAGTTGTCATGAGGTCACGAACTAATGTATTGGATGCTACCTGCTGCTCACTCAGGTTGGCCTCTATCCAGTCAGACACCCGCTGGTTACTGCTACTCTCCTTAAGCAGCTTCTCCAGCAGCCTGCTCAGCTACTCGGAGGGGAGTGCCCTCTGGCCAGCGGCCTCTGACTCTTCTCCCAGGGTATAGTCGACCTTCTGTTCCAATGCAACAACATCTTGGCTTTCAGGCAGAAATTCCTTCCAGCTGAGCCCAGCCTCTTGCCATGCATCCCCACCTTTTTAGAACCCTTGCTTTTGTATAGGAGCCCCAGGATTTACAGCAGCAGAAAACAGCTTTGCCCAGGGGTCTCGGAGGCTTTGTAATCTCCCTGAACAGCTCCCTCATGGACCACCCACCTTCTTGTAGAATGGGTGTTACCAGTTCTGCTAGGTAAAGCCACACGTGGGGGATGTAGATTTCTATGTCCTTGGCCAATTCTAGGATTTCATAGAGTCCTTGGAAGTACTGAGCAGTGGAGAGGTGTCCAGTATAGGGCAGCTAGAACAGCAGCTGCCACATATGCTCACGAGCAATGGTGGTGCGTTCCAGCATGGGCTCAATGCCATGTCGCACACATGGCATCGAGGGAGGGTGAGGCCAGCTCCTGCACACACTGCACTGCTTCCTTCATGTCATTGAGGTGGAGTATTCCTCCATGATGGTCTTGAATTTCTTCTCCAGCCCCTCCTCATAGTGAGGCCTCAGGGCCTGGCATTTGTCTAATACTCAGGACGTGGCTTCCCACGTCACAGCATCCTGCCCGCCCATGGCCCCCATCCTCCGTGAGACTACCTGCCTTGCGCAGTCCCTCAGGCTAGGTGGGCCACTCTCTACTCCACTCCTCCACTTCATGGCTGAAGCTCCATTTGGTGGCAGAGGTTTGTGCATGACTGAACCGGTCCCCACTGTTGCCTCCCCATTCACTCCACTCTAGGGGGTCTCCCCAGTCCCCAGCTTTCTCACCTTGTTCTTGGCTCAAGCTACTCCTTGTATGACACATGTTATCTGCGCTCTCTGTGAGTACTGCTTGTTAAAGAGCTGAGAAGCGATTCAAGGTATCGGTAACTGGATGAGCAGCTTCTGATGCTGCGCCCAAGGGCTTGGCCCATAAGCCTCTGCTACTGCCCTTGTCCCAGCTCATTCACCCTTCAGGTGCAAAGAGCTGATTGTTAGAATCAATGGAGCCAGGCTTCATGATCTTGGTGAGTTGTGAGGTGTCAATCAGGCAGCTGCTCTTGCTAATGGGGACTGTGTTCCAGCCACCATCATCCACAAGCAGAAGGCCACTGCTGATCGGTGGGCCTGGAGGGCCACCCCTACATTAGTCGCTGCTCTTGGCCATAAGCTGCTGCACTTTGATGTGCTCCCAATGCTCCTCCATCTCAGCTCCCTTGTGGATCTGATCAATGGTATTGGGACCCTGTCTGGGCCTCTCTTGACCTTGCCTGGCTTCAAATTCCTCAATTACAAAAATGGATACAAAGCAGAATGCACCCTCCAGAGTGTCAGCCTAAGAATGGAAGACCATATCATCCTATTTGTGATTATAGAATCCCAAGATTGAAAGGGTCCTTAGTAAAGATGAATTTATTCTCTCAATTTGCAGAGGCCCTGAGACTCAGTGAGGGAAGTCCTTCCCAAAGTCATACCAGCTGTGTTCCAACAAGGTTAAACCTTGTATGTAGATTCAAGACATTCATAGCATGACATGATAATGTTCTATCATGACACAACACAAAGTGATGAAGTTATTTCTCTTTCACTCCTTCTGTCCAATCGTATCAATTGATTTCAATTAAAAAACTGTTGAGAGAAGAGTACAACTTGGAGACATATATCAATTTCATGTCCCAATGATAAATTCACAAATATTTATATAGCCCTTAATGTAGAGGTTGGCATTTGTCTAATACTAGACGGTCAAGGTTCTATTTTCCTTTTGGCCTAATTTGGCAAGGTTCAGGTAAGCAAGTCATAATGAGGGTGAGAAGGGTGTGTGAGTAGTCATTGGCCTCTAACTTTTCAAAGCAAGAAGACTAAGGACTTCTACCAAGTTTGGAGGCTGCTTCTTTTAAGATGCCAGAAAGAAGGTATGCTAGTCCAGGCTCCAGGAAACACTGACTCATATGCTATTTTCAAAAGCCCATTATATCTATGCAATCATAGTAACAGAGGAACATTTCTTTACATTCCCTTTGGCCACTGCCTGATTTCCATTCAGCTACCAGGGAGATGAAAATCAGTAGCTGTCCTGTGAGTTCACAGCACTGGGTGTGGTGGCTTCCAAAGAAGTTCTGGATAATGTATCGAATGAACTCTTTCCATCTTTTTTCTTTGTTGCAATAATTTTTCATACAGTTTTATTGAGATATATTCACATACCCTACAATCCTCAACAGTGTATAATCAACTATTCACAGTACCATCATACAGTTGTGCATTCATCACCAGAATCAACTTTTGAACATTTTCCTTACTCCAAAAAAAAAGTAAAAAAGAACACCCAAAACATTCCATCCCCCCAATCCTGCTCCATTTTTCATTTATTTTTTATCTCCATTTTCCTACTCATCTGTCCATACACTGGACAAGGAGTGCAAGTCACAAGGTTTTCACAATCACATAGTCACACCATGTAAGCTATATAGTTATACAATTGTCACCAGGAATCAAGGATACTGGGTTGCAGTTCAACAGTTTCAGGTATTTCCTTCTAGCTATTCCAATACACTAAAAACTAAAAAGGGATAACTATATAATGCATAAGAATAACCTCCAGAATGACTTCTCAACTCCTTTTGAAATCTCTCAGCCACTGAAACTTTATTTTGTTTCATTTTGCTTTCCCCTTTTGGTCACAATTTTCTCAATCCTGCCATGCTGGCTCCAGGCTCATCCCAGGGAGTCATGTCCCACGTTGCCAGGAAGATGTATACCCCTGGGAGTCAGGTCCCACATAGGGGGGAAGGCAGTGAATTTACCTGCAGAGTTGGCTTAGAGAGAGAGGCCACATCTGAGCAACAAAAGAGGTTCTCTGGGGTTGACTCTTAGGCACAATTATAAGTAGGCTTAGCCTCTCCTTTGCAGTGACAAGCTTCTCAAGTACACACCCCAAGATTAAGGGCTCATCCCACCAAACTGTCAGTCCTTAACGTTTGTTGTAATATTTTTTATATCTAATTTTACCTCTGTAATTATGGATTTAAATTATCCCAGGATTCCTCTCTGTCACACATTCAATTCAAAACTTTGATGAATATTTCATAGAGATTTTATAATTCTCAGTGATATGGTGAATAGAATTTGGCCTTTAAATCAATGGACAGAAAAAAATTTCTTCAGACAGAAAAAAATAACAATTCTTCTTCTGTTCCTAGATTGGCTATTACACAGTCACCTGGTTTCACATTAAACTTCGATGATAAATTACTCAATAGCCATGATATCAGAAGCTTCCTGGCCAGGACAAATTGCCAGTAACTGCTTGCATAATAGAGAGAAAGCTCTACCTCTCAGTCCCCCATTCTTCCCCTAGCGGATTGTTGTAGCTGCAACCCCACAATCCCACTTGCTTCAATTTCTTCCTTCCTTCCTTCCTAGAGCTTTAGTCGCCCTTCTCTCCCTTAGGTCTCTAGAGGGCCATAAGGATCATATTGGGGAAATCGGCCAGCTCAATGAGCTTTTATTTTCCCAGGAATGGGGTCACAGTCCCCACCATTTCCCTGCAAAGTTCATTCCACTGCCTATATCTTCCACTCCAATAACTCCTTTCTGACCATTTCCATCCTTGTAGTGCCCTCTTTAGTAAATTCCTCTTTGGGGATTTACAGCCCCAAAGCAGAGACATATTCCCATCTCTCAGGTAATGGATTGAATAGTGTCCCCCAAAATTCATGTCCATCTGGAAACTCAGAATGTGACCTTATTTGGATATAGGGTCTCTGCAGATGTAATGAAGTTACACTGGATTAGCATAGGTCCTAAATGCAATTACTGGTGTCCTTATAAGAAGAAGAGAGGATACACAGAAACATATGGAGAAGGTGGTCACATGAAGACAGACAGAGATTGGAGTGATGCAGCTACAAGCCATAGAATGCCAAGGATTGTCAGGAGGCAACACAAGCCAGGAAGAGGCAAGGAGGGATTTTTCCCTAGAGCCTTTTAGAGGGAGCATGGCTCTGCCAATACCTTGATTTCAGACCTCTAGCCTTCAGAACTGTGAGAGAATACATTTCTGTTGTTTTAAGCCACCAAATTTGTGGTAATTTATTACAGCAGCCCTGGAAAACTAATATATCTCCTTACAGCAGCTTCCCTGAGCTACACACATTAAGTTATTTTAATCTCATCCCATTCTCTTATTCATTTTTGTGAGTGTTCTCCAAAATGTATTTGAACAGATACATTACTTGTATGGCTGACAAATTTCAGCTCTATACAACATCTTGCCTCAATAAATACATGAGAAAAATACACAAACACTGTATCTTCCAGTACACACACACACACACACACACACACACACAAACACACACACACATGCATGCATGCACACACCATATTATTATATATTTCATGGCCATGGTTAAAACTCTAAGGGCAGGGTAGTGACATCATCAACCTGGTGACATAAGACATCCCCTGAAAAAGCCTCCCTAGAGATTTAGCAAACAAAAGGACAAACCCCACTTGCTTAGAACTCTGGAGGATGGGAGAGACTGGAGAAGGACTCCACTAATGCTGAATTGAAGAAAAAGAAACACTTCAGGTAGAAAAATTTCATCCTGGAGTGCCAATTGCTTCCCATTCTCCTCCCCCAATGCAGACCTGTGCAACTTAGGAGTTGCACAGAGGCAGCATGGCCCAGGTCCCTCCCACCATGGACAGAGACCATAGACTGACTCACAGCACTGAGTAAGAACTCCACACATATCCAGGCACAGGGATCTAAGTTCACAGAGACCCAGGGCATAACAGAAGATGGTGAGGAGAATTGCATACAAAAGGGCCCCCGGTGGGGTGGGGGGGAGAGACCAGGATAGAACTGATGGCAAGAATTGTTGTGCCCTCACTCAATCCAGTTTCAGTTGACTGCAATACCTAATCACAAAACAGACTTTTATGAAGAGACCTAACTTTCTTGATTGACCCCACCTGGCTCCCTGGGGTGGGATAACCAGATGAGGAAGAAACTGGAGGCAGAGAAGACTCACAGAAAAAAAGAGGGGGGTTAAACTGAACTGCTGTAAGATAGGATGGGTCCCAGAACTGAAAAGTGTAAGGAAAAGGGGGCACTGAGTGAGGAAAAGAATTTAAATCATAGGAGTTGGGGAGAAAATTCCACACAAAAACAAATGGAAGAGATCAGGATTCCCACAGAAGGAACAGAGGAAAGGAAGCTTTCTCCTGGAGGTGAAACAATTGCACAAAAAGTGAAAGCTTGAAAATTGCATGACATCCCCAGGGCAAGAATCAGATGAAGAAGAGCTGAGAAAATCTGATCAGTTAGACATGGGCTATTCTAAAGGTCTAGAATAAGTTGAAGCAAGTGTCAAAAAGAACCTTAACACAAAGCAAATCAACAATAAAACCCTAAACAAGAGGAGGAAACAGACCTTCAGAGACAATACATCAAGATAATCAGATGCCTAGAAATCAGAGAAAAAAAATTACAAACCATATTAAAAAGTAGAAAGATATGCTCCAGTCAAGGGTACAAATTAAAACTTCAGAGGAGACACAGAACTTGAGACAAGTAATTAAAGACATTCAAAAAAATCTTCCAAATCAATTCAAGGAAATGAAGTAAAATATGGCTAAAGAGATAAAGGATATTACAAAGACAATATATGAGCATAAAGAAGAATTTGAAAGTATAAAAAGAAACATAATCAAAATTATGGGGATGAAAGGCACAATAGAAGAGATTAAAAATACACTAGAGGCATACAACAGCACATGTGAACAGGAAAGAAGAAAGAATCAGTGAACTAGAAGATAGAACAATTGAAATCTTACAGACAGAAGAACAGAAAGAGAAAAGAATGGAAAAAAATTGAGAGGGGTCTCAGGTACTTAAATGACAGCATGAAGCATGCAAATGTACACATCATGGGTGCCCCAGAAGAAGAAGAGAAAGGAAAAGGGGCAGAAAGAGTATTTGAGGAAATAATGGCTGGAAATTTCCCAACTCTTATGAAATTCATGAATATACATGTTCATGAAGGGCAACATACTCCAAACAGAATAAGTCCTAATAGACCTACTCTGAGACACACACTAATCAAAACGCCAAATGCCAAAGATAGAGAGTTCTGAAAGTGGCATAGAAGCAATTTGTCACATATAAGGGATCCTCAATGAGACTAAATTTTGATTTCATATCAGAAACCATGGAGGTGAGAAGGCAGTGGTCTGATATATTTAAGGTATTGAAAGAGAAAAACTGACAGCAAAACTGTCCTTCAAAGATGGGGAGAGGTTAAAATATTCACAGATAAACAGAAACTGAGAGAGTTCACCAATAAAAGACTGCCCTAAAAGAATTACTAAAGGGAGTTCTGCAGGTTGAAAGGAAAAGACAGAAGAGAGTGGCTTGGAGTAGTGTGAAGAAATGAAGATCTTCAGTAAGGGAAACTAAAAGGGTAAATGCAAAACCCAATAGTACTGTATCCTCAATATTCAACTCTACTCTTTTATTCTTATAAGAATCAGAATACAATTGAACAAGAAAAAGGCATATTTCCTGATAACAGATGTGCAAAACATGAAGTGGTAAAGTGGGACAAAAACAACATAAAGAGGGTAAACAAAGGGATACCGAAGCAGAGAGTGTGCAAGCTATTGAAGCTAAGTTGGTATCTTTTCAAATTAGTAGGTTATAGATGTAGGTTGTGTCATATAAACTCCATGGTAAGCACAAAGAAAGTATTTAAAATATATACAGAAACATAAATGAGAAAGGGATTAGTCAGATACATCACAAAAGATCAACTACACTGAAAAGGGGGTTGCAAAATAGGAAAAAAGGCAAAAATATATGACCTTTAAAAACCAAAAGAAAAAATGTATGAATTAAGAACTGCCTTTACAGTAATACATCAAATGTTAATGGATTAAACTCCACAATCAAAAGACACGGGTTGGAAGAGTGGATTTAAAAAGCATGATCGAACTATATGTTGTTTACAAAAGGCTCACCTTATACCCAAAAAAACACAAATAAGTTGAAAGTGAAAGGTTGAAAAAAGATATTCCAAGCAAATATTCCAAGCAAATAGTAACCAAAAAAGAGCTGAGGTGGCTATACTAATATCAGACAAAATAGACTGTAAGTCAAAAGTTGTTACGAGATAAAGAAGCACATGGTATATTAATAAAAGGGGCAATCCACCAAGAAGAAATAAGAATCATAAATATTATGCACCTAAACATGGTGCTCCAAAATACATGAGACAAATACTGCCAAAACTGAAGAGAGAAATAGACGTCTCTACAATAATAGTTGGAGATTTCAATACACCACTTTCATTGATAGATAGTATATCTAGACAGAAGGTCAATAAGCAAACAGAGAACTTTAATAATATGACAAATGAACTAGACCTAACAAATATACAGAAAATTGCACTCCAAAATTGCAGGACATGCATTATTCTCAAGTGCACATAGATCAATCTCCAGGATAGACCGCATATTGGGTCAAAGCAAGTCTCTTAGGTTGGCAGTCCCTCAGAAAACTAAATATTGAGTTGCCCTATGTCTCAGCAATCCTGCTACTCGTTATATACCCAGAAGATCTGAAAATAGGGACATGAACAGACATTCGCACACCAATGTTCATAGCAGCATTATTCACACTTGACAAAAGATGGAAACAATCCAAGTGTCAATCAGCAGATGAGTGGATAAACAAATGTGGCATACACATACAATGGAATATTATGCAGCAGTAAGAAGGAATGAGATCCTGAAGCACGTGACAACATGGATGAACCTTTAAGATATATTGCTGAGTGAAATAAGCCAGACACAACAGGACAGATATTGTATGATTTCACTAATATGAACTAACTAAAATATGTAAACTCATAGATTTAAAATGTAGACTATAGCATACCTAGAGATAGACAGAAACTAGAGAAGGGGGAGTGGTTACCTAATAGTACAGAATTGTTAACAAGGTTGAACTTAAACGTTTAGGAATGGATAGAGGTGATGGTAGTTCATTATTGAGATTATAAATAATAGTCCTGTACTGTAGGTGAATTTGATTGAAAGGGGTTATTTAAAGTCATGTATGTTACCGATTAATACTACAAATATAAGTACGTTTTTGCATGAACTTCTACAAATGTACTACACTTGTACAAAAAGTTAATAATAGAGAGGTATATGGGGGGAAATTGCCTATTGCAAGCTATGGACTATCTTTAACAGTAATACCTTAATATTCTTTCATCAACAGTAAAAGGTGTACCACACCAATAATAGAGATCAATAATGAGAGGGATAAGGGATATGGGGTGTTTGGGGTTTTACTTTTTAGTGTGTGTATTTCTGATACTTTTCTCTTTGGAGCAATGAAGATTGTCTAAAACTGAGTGTGATGATGATTGCACAAGTAAGTGATGATACTGTGAGAGACTGTATACTTTTGATGGAATATATGGTAAGTAAATATATCTCAATAAAATCTGCAGATTAAAAAACAGCTACTTGAGCTGATAAACAAATTCAGCAAAGTGGCAGGATAAAAGATTAATGTGCAAAAGTCAGTAATGTTCCTATACACTAGAAATGACCTAACTGAAGAGACACTCAAAAAAAATTCCATTCACAATAGCAACTAAAAAAAGCAAGTACTTCAGAATAAACTTAACTAAGAATATAACAGACCTCTACACAGAAAAATGCATAACTTTACTAAAAATCAAAGGGGACCTAAATAGGTGGAAAGACATTCTGTGTTCATGGATATGAAGGCTAAATATCGTTAAGATGTCAATCCTACCCAAACTGATCTACAGATTCAATGCAATTTCAATCAAAATTCCAACAACCTATTTGCAGACTTGGAAAAGCTAGTTATCAAATTTATTTTGAATGGAAAGGGGTCTCAAATTCCTAAAAACATTCTAAAAAAGAAGAGCAAAGTGGGAGCACTTAGAGTTCCTGACTTTAAAGCCTACTATAAGCCACAGTAGCCAAAACAGCATGGTACTGGCACAAAGATAGACATACTGATCAACTGAATCAAATTGAGAGCTTGCAAATAGACCCCCAGATATATGGTCAACTAACTTTTGATAAGGTCCCCAAGTGCACTGAGCTGGGACAGAACAGTCTTCAACATCTGGGGATGGGAGAACTGGTTATACATAACCAAAAGAATGAAAGAGGACCCCTACATCATGTCCTATACAAAATTTAACTCAAAGTGGATCAAAGACCTCAATATAAGAGACAGTACCATAAAACTCCTAGGAGATAATATAGGGAAATATCTTCAAGACCTAGTATCAGGAGGTAGCTTCTTAGACCTTACACCCAAGGTACAAGCAATGAAAGAAAAAATATATGACAACTCCTCAACAACAAAATACTCTGTACCTCAAAGGAATTTGTCAAAGAGGTGAAGAGGCAGCCAATGCAATGGGAGAAAATTTTTGGAAACCATATATCTAATAAGAGACTGATATCCTGCATATGTAAAGAAATCCTACAACTCAACAATGATAGCACAAAGAGCCCAATTATAAAATGGGCAAAAGATATGAAAAGACATTTTTTTCCAAAGAGGAAATAAAAAATGGCTTAAAAACACATGAAAAAATGTTCATCTTCCCTAGCTATTTGGGAAATGCAAATCAAAACCACAATGAGAAATTATAAAATGGGCAAAAGATATGAAGAGACAGTTCTCTGAAGGGGAAATACAAAAGGCCAAAAAACACATGAAAAAGTGTTCAGCTTCACTAGCTATTAGAGAGATGCAAATTAAGACCACAACAAGATACCATCTCACACCAATTAGAATGGCTGCCATTAAACAAACAGGAAACTACAAATGCTGGAGAGGATGTGGAGAAATTGGAACATTTATTCATTGTTGGTGGGACTATATAATGGTTCATCCACTCTGGAAGACAGTTTGGCAGTTCCTTAGAAAACTAGATATAGAGTTATCCTTCAATCCAGCAACTGCTCTTCTCGGTATATACCCGGAAGATCTGAAAGGAGTGCCATGAACAGACATCTGCAAGCCAATGTTCATAGCAGCATTATTCACAATTGCCAAGAGATGGAAACAACCCAAATGTCCTTCAACAGATGAATGGATAAATAAAATGTGGTATAGACACAGAGTGGAATAGCATGCAGCAGTAAGAAGGAATGATGTCATGAAACATATGACAACTTGGATGAACCTTCAAGACATAATGCTGAGTGAAATAAGCCAGTCACAGAAAGAGACATATTATATGCTACCACTAATGTGAACACTGCTGGGGGAGAATGCATGGGGTGTTGGGCTTCCCCATCTCGATGGTTGCTGATGTGCTCACAGACAGTGGGGACTGGTGGTTTGATGGGCTGAGCCCTCAGTCATGGGACTTGCCCCCTTGGAAAGACTGTTACTGCAAAGGAGAGGCTAGGCCTGCTTATAATTGTGCCTAAGTGTCTCCTGAATGCCTCTTTATTGCTCAGATGTGGCCCTCTCTTTCTAGCTAAGCCAACTTGGCAGATGAAATCACTGCCCTCCCCTCTACACGGGATCTGACACCCAGGGGTGTAAATACCCCTGGCAACGTGGAATATGACTCCAGGAGAGGAATCTGGACCTGGCATTGTGGGATGGAGAACATCTTCTTGACCAAAAGAGGGATGTGAAAGGAAATGAAATAAGTTTCAGTGGCTGAGAGATTACAAAAGGAGCTGAGAGGTCACTCTGATGGGCACTCTTATGCATAATATAGATAACCCTTTCTAGGTACTAATGAATTGGAATAGCTAGCAGTAAATACCTGAAACTATCAAACTACAACCCAGAACCCATGAATCTTGAAGACGATTGTATAAAAATGTAGTTTATGGGGGGTGACAATGTGATTGGGAAAGCCATGTGGATCACACTCCCCTTTGTCCAATGTATGGATGGATGAGTAGAAAAACAGGATGGGGGGAAGAATCCAGTGATCTTTTTTACTTTAATTGTTCTTCTTCACTTTAATTTTTATTCTTATTACTTTTGTGTGGGTGGTAATAAAAATGTTCAAAAATTAATTTTGGTGATGGACACACAAATATATGGTGGTACTGTTAACAATTGATTGTACACTTTGTATGACTGTATGGTATGTGAATATATCTTAATAAAATTGAATTATTAAAAAAATAAGATTTCATCTCACACCAATAAGAAAGGCTGCCATTAAACAAACAGGAAACTACAAATGCTGGAGAAGATGTGGAGAAACTGGAACTCTTATTCATTGCTGGTGGGAATGTATAATGGTACAGCTGCTGTGAAAGAAAGTTTGGCAGTTCCTCAGAAAACCAGATATCAAGCTACCCTATGATCCAGCAATTCCACTTCTTGGTATATACACAGAAGATCTGAAGACAGTGACAAAAACAGACATTTGCACATCAATGTTCATAGAGGCATTGTTCACAATTCCAAGAGATGGAAACAACCCAAGTGTCCTTCAACAGACAGGTGGATAAACAAAATTTGGTATATAAAGATGATGAAATACTATGTAGCAGTAAGAAGGAACGAGGTCCTGAAATATATGACAACATGGATAAACCTTGAAGACATAATGCCAAGTGAAATAAGTCAGACACAAAAGGAGAAATATTGTATGTTATCACTACTATGATCTCCCTGAACAACGTAAAATAAGTGTCTTATGATTTAGAATATAGAGGAACTAGAGATAGTCAGAAGCTAGTGAAGGGGGAATGATTATCTAATATGTACAGACATGTTAATGAGGGTGAATTTAAAGGTATAGTAATGAACAGAGGTGATGATAGTTTGTTAATGGGATTATAAGTATCAGTGCCACACTGAAGGCAAACATGATTGAAAGGGGTTGTTTAAAGGTATGTATTCCACATATTAGCACTATAAATATAAATAATTGCTTGCATGTTCTACTTCTAAGGTATGACACTAATACAAAGAGTTAATAACAGAATGGTATACAGGAAGAAATACATATTGCATATTATGGACTATATTTAATAGGAATACCTTACCAGTACCACAGTAATACTAGAGATAAATAACCAGGGGCTGATAAGAACTTTGAGGTGTTTTGGGTTATGATAATTGTTTAAACTTAAGAGTGATGATGATTGTACAACTAAGTGAAGATAATGTGAGATATTGATTGTTTACCTTGGAAAGAATATACATTATGTGAAATTAGGAACCCCCTAATTAATAAGTCAAGCCCTTTATCTTGAGGCTTGCTCAAGTGAAACTTATGACTGTAAAGGGGAGGCTAAGCCTACCTATAATTAAACCTAGGAGTCACCTCAAAGGAATCTCTTTTGTTGCTCAGATGTGGCCTTTCTCTCTCTAAGCCCAATTCTGCAATTAAATTCATTACCCTCCCCCCTACATGGGACATGGCTCCCAGAGGAGTGAATCTCCCTGGCAATGTGGGATAGGATGAGTCTTGCCCTGGCATCAAGCAACTGAGAATGATTTTTGATCAAAAGTGGGAAAAGAAAGGCAAGAAAATAAGGTTTCATTGGCTAAGAGATTCCAAATAGAGTTGAGACTATCCTGGAGGTTACTCTTATGCAAGTCCAGCTAGATCTTCCAAATGCCCTAATCAACAGTAGTCCCAAAAATACTAAAGAATACCTAGGTTCCTATCTAAGACTATAAAAGTCTCACTCACTAAGTTTACTTTTCAGAAACTTAAATCCCCCAGAGTGTTCCTATGACAGATAAGTTCCAAAACGCTGAGGCAACAGCTCCTCCAAGAACATAAACAAGATGCATCCCCCTTCCCCATAATGTCAATGCCCCTTTTCAATATGAACAAGTTATGGTGGTCACTGCCCAGATATCCCTGAAGATTGAGAAAGTGATCAAACAATAGAAAGGGGTAGCAACTAAAAAGATAGAATTCGACAAAGATTATGAATACTGAATCTTTATATAATTTTTTTTAGTTTCTAGGATGCTAGATAGCTAGGAAATAACTGACATGGTAGGAATGTAACATACAACATGCATTTAAATTTTTTCTATAGCTACTTGTTAAACCATACTTTGTATGTTATCACATTTATATGCTATACTGCATAATAAGGAAATAACTGAAATGTGGAATTGCAACCCATAACATTCTTTGAAATTTGCTAACTATGTGTTAAATCATACTTTGAAAGTTATCACTTTTCTGAACATATGTTATATTTCACAATAAAAAATGAAAAAAAAAAAAGAACTATACACCATGACTAAGTGGGTTTAATCCCAGGTATGCAAGGGTGGTTCAACATAAAAAAGTCATTTGATATAATACAACACATTAACAAAACAAAGGGAGAAAAACCACGTGATCATGTCAATTGATGCAGAGAAAGGCAATTGACAAAATTTAGTTTCCTTTATTGATAAACACACTTAGAAAAATATGACTAGTAGGAAACTTCCTCAACATGATAAAGGGAATATATGAAAAAACCAAACAAAGTTAACATCACACTCAATGGTGAAGGACTGACTGAAAGTGTTTCCTCTAAGATCTAGAAGAAGAAAAGGATGCCCACTGTCACCAATGTTATTCAACATTGTACTGGAAGTTCTAGCCAGAGCAATTAGGCAAGAAAAAAAAATAAAAGTCATCAAAATTGGAAAGAAGTAAAACATTCACTATTTGCAGATGGCATGATCCTATATATAGAAAGTCCTGAAAAATCTACAACAAAGCTACTAGAGTTAATAAATGAATTCATCAAAGTGGCAGGGTACAAGATCAACATGCAAAAATCAGTCATAATTCTATACACTAGCAATGAGCAAGCAGAGGAGGAAATCAAGAAAAAAATCCATTTACAATAGAAACTAAAAGAATTAAATCTAAGAATAAATTTAACCAAGGATGTAAAGGACCTATACACAGAAAACCACAAAACATTGCTAAAAGAAATCAAAGACCTAAACAAATGGAAGGACATTCTATGTTCATGGATTGGAAGACTAAATATCATTGATGTCAATTCTATCAAAATTGATTTACAGATTTGATGCAATCCCCCAAAAATTCCAACGCCCTTCTCTGCAGAAATGAAAAAGTCAATTATCAAGTTTATTTGGAAGGGCAAGGGGCCCAAAATAGCCAAAAACATCTTGAAAAAGAATGAAGAATGAAGTTGGAGGATTCGAACGTCCTGTCTTTAAAGCATATTATAAAGCTACAGTGGTCAAAACAGCATGGTATGGCCAGAGTCTACAACAATCTATTTAGTCTTAATTTGTACATAATTTCTATTTAGTTTGATTGTAAATGCTTATGAATGGATGGTGGTGTGGTAGCACATTACTGAGGGTAATTAACAGTGTTGAATCATGTAACTGAATGTGGTTGAAATGGGGAAGTATTGGGTCGTATGTGTTACTAGAATGAAAGAACATAGAACATGGGGTTGTATAACACGGTGAATCCTGTTGTGGTTGATAGACTGGGGTTACCTGAGGATGAAATGCCAGAACTGCCATGGTATGATGTAGAGGAGAGATTGGAATGTTAGAGTCGATTCATCATGGAAGACCTGCTCACACACCCCTGGAATGTACAGAGGACACACCTTTAACCAGGACCATGAGGAATAATTTTTTGAAACTAGCTCCATCATCCTTGAAGAGCTCTGTAGTTGCCCTTCTCTGTAGGTCAGACATTACCATGGGAACTGCTGTCACAGAGCTGGAATCCTTAAACACAATGGGGATAACTGGATCCCGAGTCAGCAGAAGCCACATGGCAGCATTTAATTATCAAAGACAAGGTGGGCATGGCTACCATAATGGAATCAGGTTCAAAGCAGTAGTCAAAATAATCTGACTTGCAGAGACACATGGCACTGGCTAGTAGATCATGGAGTACCTAGTAGTAAAATAGATGGGCAGTCTCCTAAATTCTTGTTTGATCTGTATAGGCAGAAGAATTCTAGGTCAAGTGAACAAAAGTCTCCCTTGAATTACAAAAAAAGAAAGTCATGGCCCTGTGCCAGTTTGAATATATTGTGTCCCCCAAACACCATTATCTTTGATGTAATCTTGTGTGGGCAGATGTTATCAGTGTTGATTAGATTGTAGTTCTTTGAGTGTTTCTTTGGAATGTGCCCCACCCAGCTGTGGGTGATGACTCTGGTTGGATAATTTCCATAGAGGTGTTGCTCCGCCCATTCAGGGTGGGTCTAAGTTGATCAGTGGAGCCATATAAATGAGCTGACATAACAGAAGGAACTCAGTGCAGCTGTGAGTGACATTTTGAAGTGGAGCGACGACCAAGAGGGACACTTTGAAGAAGGCAAAGGAGCTGCAGATGAGAGACAGTTTGAAGACGGCCGTTGAAAGCAGACTCTTGCTCTGGAGAAGCTGAGAGAGGACAAATATCCCAAGTGCAACAAAGAGTGACATTTTTGAGGAACTGCAGCCTAGAGAGGAATGTCCTGGGAGAAAGCCATTTTGAAACCAGAACTTTGGAGCAGACGCCAGCCACGTGCCTTCCCAGCTAACAGAGGTTTCCCGGACACCATTGGCCATCCTCCAGTGAAAGTACCCGATTGCTGATGTGTTACCTTGGACACTTTATGGCCTTAAGACTGTAACTGTGTAACCAAATAAACCCCCTTTTATAAAAGCCAATCCATCTCTGGTGTTTTGCATTCCGGCAGCATTAGCAAACTAGAACAGGCCCCTTAATCAATTCCCAGACTTGAGACAGTTTACAGATCCAGAGCCCTTGAATGAGGGGAAGGCCAGGTACCCTTGGGGAAGGACCCTGTTACACTGCCAAAAATTTATACTCTTAATCTTCCTCCCAGCCTTCCCCAGGGGGACCTAAGGCCTTTTACCCAGGTAACTGTGTGTTGGGGAAAAGGAAATGATCAGATATTTCATGGATTATTAGACACTGGTTCAGAAGTGACATTAATTCCAGGAGATCCAAAACATCACTCTGGTCCACCAGTCAGAGTTGGGGGTTATAGAGATCAGGTGATCAATGGAGTTTTAGCTCAGGTCCATCTCCCAGTGGGTCCAGTGGGTCCCTGGACCCATTCTTTTGTTATTTCCCCAGTTCCAGAATGCATAATTGGAATAGACATACTCAGCAACTGGCAGAATCCTCACATTGGTTCCCTGACTCATGGAGTGAGGGCTATTATGGTGGGAAAGGCCAAGTGGAAGCCACTAGAACTGCCACTGCCTAGCAAAATAGTAAACCAGAAGCAATACTGGATTCCTGGAGGGATTGCAGAGATTAATGCCACTCTTAAGGACCTGAAGGATTCAGGGGTGGTGATTCCCAGCTCATCCCCATTCAACTCTCCTATTTGGCCTGTGCAGAAAACAGATGGGTCTTGGAGGATGACAATGGATTATAATAAGCTTAACCAGGTGGTGACTCCAATTGCAGCTGCTGTTCCAGATGTGGTATCATTGCTTGAGCAAATCAACACATCCCCTGGTACCTGGTATGCAGCTATTGATCTGGAAAAATGCTTTTTTCCTCAATAGCTGTTAGTAAGGGCCACCAGAAACAATTTGCATTCAGCTGGCAGGGTCAGCAGTATATCTTCCCTGTCCTAACTCAGGGGTATATCAACTCTCCAGCTCTATGTCATAATATTATCCACAGAGATCTTTATCATTTCTCCCTCCCACAAGACATCACACTGGTCCATTATATTGATGATATCATGTTGATTGGACCTAGTGAGCAAGAAGTAGCAACTACTCTAGATTTGTGTATCAGAGGATGGGAGATAAATCCAACAAAAATACAGGGGCCTTCCACCTCAGTAAAATTTCTAGGTGTCCAGCAGTGTGGGACATGTCAAGATATCCCTTCTAAGGTGAAGGATAAGCTGTTGCATCTGGCCCCCTCCTATCACCAAAAAAGAGGCACAATGCCTAGTTGGCATCTTTGGATTTTGGAGACAACATATTCCTCATTTGGATTTTGGAGACAACATATTCCTCAAATGGGGATCAGAACAAGATGAGGCTCTGCAACAGGTCCAGGTGCTGTACATGCTGCTCTGCCACTTGGACCACATGATCCAGCTGACGCAATGGTGGTGGAAGTGTCAGTGGCAAATAGAGATGCTATTAGGGGCCTTTCACAGGCTCCTATAGGAGAATCACAATGCAGGCCCTTAGGAGTTTGGAGTATAGCCTTACCATCTTCTGCAGATAACTGTTCTTCTTTTGAGAAACAGCTTTTAGCCTGCTATTGGGCCTTATAGAGACAGAATGCTTAACCATGGGCCACCAAGTTACCATGAGACCTGAGTTACCTATCATGAGCTGGGTGTTGTCCCACCCACCAGGCCATAAAGTTGGGCATGCACAGCAGCACTCCATCATAAAATGGAAATGGTATATATGAGATAGGGCTTGAGAGGGTACAGAAAGCACAAGTAAATTACATGAGGAAGTAGCCCAAATGCCCATGGCCTCCACTCTTTCCACCTTACCTTCTCCTTCCCAGCCCAGAGCTGTGGAATCATGGGGAGTTCCTTACAATCAGTTGACTGAGGAAAAGAAAACTTGTGCCTGGTTTACAGATGGTTCTGCACGATATACAGGCACCACCTGAAAGTGGATAGCTGCAGCACTGCAGCCCCTTTCTGGGATGTCCCTGAAGGACAGTGACGAGGGAAAATCCTCCCAGTGGGCAGAACTTCGAACAGTGTACCTGGTTGTTCATTTTGCTTGGAAGGAGAACAAGCCAGAGGTGCATTTGTATACAGACTTAAGGGCTGTTGCTAATGGTTTGGCTGGATGGTTAAAGACTTGGAAGGAACATGATTGGAAAGTTGGTGACAAGGAAGTCTGGGGAAGAGGTATATGGATAGACCTTTCTGAGTGGGCAAAAAGCATGAAGATATTTGTGTCCCATGTGAATTTTCACCAAAGGGTGACTTCAGCAGAGGAAAGTTTTAATATTCAAGTGGCTAAGATGACCCATTCAGTGGATGCCAATCAGCCTCTTTCCCCAGCAACTCCTGTCATTGCCCAATGGGCTCGTGAACAAAGTGATCATGGTGGTAGGGATGGAGGTTATGCATGGGCTCAACAACATGGACTTCCAGTCACCAAGGCTGACCTGGCCACAGCCACTGCCTAGTGCCCAATCTGCCAGCAGCAGAGACCCACACTGAGTCTCCGATATGGCACCATTCCCTGAAGTGATAAGCCTACCTGGTGGCAGGCTGATTACATTGGATGACTTGAATCATGGAAGGGACAGCGATTTGTTCTAACTGTTATAGACACATACTCCAGATATGGGATTGCCTTCCCTGTACACAATGCTTCTGCCAAAACTACGATCCATGGACTTACAGAATGCCTTATCCACTGTCATGGTATTCCACACAGCATTGCTTCTGACCAAGGAACCCACTTCACAGCAAATGAAGTGAGGGAATGGGCACATGCTCATGGCATTCTCTGGTCTTACCATATTCCCCATCACCCAGAGGCAGCTGGTTGATAGAACTGTGGAATGGCCTTTTGAAGACCCAATTATGGTGCCAACTAGGTGGCAATGCCTTGCAGGGCTGGGGCAGTGTTCTCCAGGAGGCTGTGTATGCTCTGAATCAGCATTCACTCTATGGTGCTGTTTCTCCCATAGCCAGGATTCACAGGTCCAGGAATCAAGGAGTGGAAATGGGAGTGGCACCACTCACTATCACCCTTAGTGATCCACTAGGAAAATTTTTGCTTCCTGTCCCTGCAACCTTAAGCTCTGCTGGCCTACAAGTCTTAGTTCCAAAAAGAGTAGTTCTCCTACCAGGAGACGCAACAATGATTCCATTGAACTGGAACTTAAGACTGCCACCTGGCCACTTTGGGCTTCTCATGCCTCTGAATCAACAAGCAAGGAAGGGGATTACCATGTTGGCTGGGTAATTGATCCTATCAAGGGGAAATAGGACTGCAACTACACAATGGAAGTAAAGAAGAGTTTCCCTAGAATACAGGAGATCCCCTAGGGCATCTCTTAGTCCTACCATGCCCTGTGATTAAATTCAATGGAAAACTGTCAGAACCCAATCCAGGCAGGACTACCAATGACCCAGAAACTTCAGGAATGAAGGTTTGGGTCATCCCACCAGGCAAAGAATCATGGCCAGCTGAAGCACTTGCTGAGGTAAAAGGAAACATGGAACAGGTAGTGGAAGAAGGTAGTCATAAATATGAACTACAACCACGTGACCAGATACAGAAATGAGGACTGTGATGGTATGAATATTTCCTCTTTGTTTTGTTATGAGTATGTTTGTATTTGTTCATAAAGCAAATATCTTTGTTTTCTTCTCTATCTTATCCCCTTATCATATGACATAAGTTGTCTTGTTCATGTTATAGTATTTCAATTATAGGATATCAAGTTTAAGAGTGAATATTACCCAAGGACTTGCACCCTATTCTGGAGAGATTTAGTGCATCTCTGGTTGTATGCAGGACAACTGAGTATTGCTAGGTGAAACATATGTTTGTTATTGTGTTCTATTTAGAGATTAAGTATGGTTTAAGGTGATGTGTATAGCTGCCAAGTTGACAAGGGGTGGACTGTTATGGTTAGGTTCATGTGTCAACTTGGCCAGGTGGTGGTGCCCAGTTGTCTGCTCAAGCAAGCACTGGCCTAACCGTTGATGATATCCATTGCATCGTTAAATAAATTTCACTCATTTAACGGATTAGACTCTTCCCAAATGCAGACTTGGAAAATGCTTTTTAATGTTTATTTCTTCTTTTCATACCTGCCAGTAAAGACTCTTAATTAAGCCTTTGGTGGAAATCATGCCATAATCTGGGATTTTCTTTCATACTGAGTACTATTTTAAGTGTTCTTTTCCCTCCCAAGCTAGGAAGGGGATGGTTGCTATCTAATAATTTCTATTTCA
This sequence comes from Choloepus didactylus, assembly GCF_015220235.1. Lineage (NCBI taxonomy): Eukaryota > Metazoa > Chordata > Mammalia > Pilosa > Megalonychidae > Choloepus > Choloepus didactylus. The sequence continues at coordinate 51,035,818 of NC_051334.1, read as the reverse complement.
TCTACACAATCTCCATTTCTTAGAATCAGCATTCACTCTATGGTGCTGTTTCTCCCATAGCCAGGATTCACAGGTCCAGGAATCAAGGGGTGGAAATGGCTTTACTTGTGGTTCATATATAGCCTTTGCCATACTATTACCTTAGCTAGATTAGGGCTACAGAGACCAACAAAAGTGGTGGCTTTTATTTTTATCCTTCAAGAATGCATCGAAAAAGAGTAATGTTCTCCCATATAATTTGCAAAAAAATGCAATGGGCTTGATTTTTGTTACTTGAAGAACTAACAAAGTCTTCAGAACACTTTGGCCATGAATTTTATTAAATAAGTTTGGTCTCCTAGTATTTTGCTTATTTTGAGTTTCAATTATTTTATCATTGCTAATTCTTGGAAAAAATGTTCTCCTCCTCATGTCTTTGCTGTATTCAAAGTCATTCCCTCCCTTGTTGCTGCATCTCTTCTTCCTCCCACTCTACTCACCTGGCTAATTTCTAAGAACCCAGAGTTTCCAATATCAGGGCCAGGGAATGGGACATTGCAGACCTTTGAGGGTTGGATTAATTAACATACAATGTCTTTTAAAGGATGCCTGTGGACCTATGTGCTGGCCTCATGCCATCTTCTACCAGTACAAAATGCTTTGTATGCACAAAGATTGGCAATATCAGTATCTAAATGACCATATAAGATTCCATTTCTTTCCTTTTCCTAAATGCACATATTAAAGTCATTGAGCATGCTCAAACACTTATGGAATCAAGGGTAAATATATAGTCTTTTTATTTTCCTTTTAGAAGTACTGTTTGTCCTCCGTGCATCTCCACCAACTGTCTCACAGTCCCCAAAACATACTCTGACTGTTTTTAAATATACATGTTCACCTTCCCCAGGCACAGGAGGAGCCAGACAAAACCAATAGAAGAAGATGCCAAGAAATGCAGACACCTGTCTTAGTTTCCTAGGGCTGCTATAACAAATCATCACAAACTGGGAGGCTTAAAACAACTGAAATTTATTGTCCCAGTTTTGAAGCCTAGGAATCCAAAATCAAGGTGGTGACAGAGCCTTGCTTTCTCTGAAGTCAACAGCATTCTGCCAGCAATCCTTGATGTTCTTTGACTTGTGGCATAATTCAGTCTATTCCTCCACCACATGGCTGTCTTCTCTCTCTGTTTGTCTTGACTGTGTCCAAATTTCCTCTTCTTATATAGATGCCCGTCATATTGGAATAGGGCCCACTCTAATCCAGTTTGGCCTCATCTTAACTAATGGCATCTTCAAAGATCTTATTTCCAAATAAAATCACATTCATGGGACTGCAGGTTAGGACTTGAACATATCTTTTCTGGGGAGACACAACTCAATCTACAAGAATAACAATATAAGGGAGAAATTTTTAGTTCAGGAAAACTGCTCTTGCAGGGAAAGCAAATTAATTTATCCTTCTCATCCTCATTCTGTGACATCATTAAAGTGTACATTATATACCAATACTCAATGCTTTGTATTCACAACCTTAGACAAAAATTAATCTGTTGTTGCAGGGAATTAGCACAATTGTTATTGGTGAACAATTCGAAAGACTGAATTGTTTAAGAAAAACAGTTTTCTTTGCTCACCCATGGACACAAACAATAACCTAGTGACCATGGAAAATTCTTCTCCTTCTTGTAAAGAAATAACATGCTCTATCCTCTTTTTCTGGGGAGCTGAGTAAGGGCTTTTGCTTTGCTGTCTGAAGTGAAGTTTTAATGTCTAGGAAGAAAATCCTTTGTGTTTCAGCCCAATTAAGGTGGAGCAGGTCTTACAGAGTCTCACAAATGCATTCATCTAGCTAGTGAACATTTTTAATTTTATTTTTATTCTGGACTCTTAGCATACATTCTTTCATTTAATATACAGTTATTGGGAACTTCTTTCTTAGAAGTCATTTATGCAGAGATTGGTTATTGCCTTTGAGCAGCTTATAGTCTTGTCAGAGTGAAGACAAGTCAACAGCTATATTTGTGATACAGCATGAGGAGCACTATATGAGGGGTTGCAAAGGGTGTTATAGAAGTATAGAGAAGGAGCCCCAAATTCAGCCTTTGGTGATCAAGGAAGGTGAGAAGGTGGCACCCAGCAGGACCGCATAAAACAGGTAGGAGTTAGCCTGATAAAGATGGTGGACAATGCCATTCCAGGCAGAGGAAACAAAGCAGTGCAAAAGTCAAGAGCTGTATTATGAGTGTAGAGGGCATTATGAGGCAAAGCAAAGCCACTGAAGAGTTTTAGGGAACAGCATGACCTGATCAGATTTGCATTTCAGAAAGCTGGCCCTAGCCTAGCTTCAAAGTGGAAAGTTTACTATGGGAGGGCAAGTCAGGAAACAAAGAAATGTAGTGAGTGGTCTTTTCTTGCTCCCTATGAAGGATGGTTGGTGGTGGCCAGCTGGAGGGTAATGCAGTTGAGGATGGAGAGAAATTCATATTCAAAACATATTCAGGAGATGGAGGAAACAACCAGATTGGCTCATCAGATGTGGAGTCAAAGGTCAGATTTGGAGAAGCCAGAAGTTAAATATAGTCTCTACCCTCTGAGAGCTTACAGAATGCTTGAGAGAATATAACCTGAAAATGTAAGTCTTGTACATTTTAGGCAGTTTAGTGTAGTGCAAAGAATCTAGGCTTGGAAATCAGCCAAACTTGTTTTGAATTTCTGTCCGGCCATTTATTAGCCACAGTATATATAGTTTACAATAGATTACTTGAACACACTGCTCTCTAGTCTACTCACTACCTTACAGGAGGTCAAAAGCATTTATGTATGAAAAGTGCATGGCCCCTAAGAGATGTTTTAAAAATATTAGTAAATATTTCTATAAAAGAATAATTATGTAAAATTATTACTATAATACCAGGAAAATAATACTAGTCATTATTACATAAAACAATTAAAACCAAATATGGGTTAATATATAAATTTGGGGGAGTCAAAATATACATCTACAGGAATTTTTCTCTTAAAAGACTCTGAGGAAGAGAAAAATCTTTCTATCATGCAATTAGGAGACCAAATAGACAAATGTATCATGTTTCTGAATCTATCAGGAAATGAGTTTGGACAAGGTTGTGGAGATAGAATTCTGTTTTCTCCTTGAATTTCTACTTGGGTAGAATGATGGAAACCTAAATGCGCTTGGAGTTTTTAAAAATATTTTTTTTTCTACATTTTCCTACAGAAAATAATTCTCACTTACCAGATGTGTTAGTCAGGGTTCTCCAGGGAAACAGAACCAACAGGAGAGATCCGTAAATATGAGATTTTATAAAAGTGTCTCATGCAACTGTGGAGATGCATGAGTCTAAATTCTGCATGTCAGGATGCACGAGTCCAAATTCTGTAGGACAGGCCACAAGCTGGCAACTCCAATGGAGGTCTTCAATGAATTCCCCAGAAGAGCATGGCTGGCTGAAGAAGAAATGAAAGTTCTCTCTTCTCCCTTAAAAGTCTTCAACTGATTAGATTAAATCCAACTGATTGGGTTCTCTTGTTGCAGAAGACACTCCCTTAGTTGATCATAGATGTAATCAGCCACAGATGCAATCAATTGATGATTTAATAAAACAGCTTTCTGGTTTATTAACCAGCCACAAAATGTCCTTGCAGTAACAGGCCAGTGCTTGCTTGACCAGACACCTGGGCATCAGCACCTGGCGAAGATGACACATAAACCTAACCATCACAGTGGGGCTGCTGCTCTATCATGCCCTGAAGAGAAAACATCATTCTATAGCTGATTCTCAGACCTTGAAATCTAATGAAGTATGCTCTGCAGGTTTTCAGAACTGTTTGAGTCAGGTGACCCTGTTTTCCTTCCAATTTCTTCCTATGGCAATGGGAACATTTATCCTATTACTGTCCCTCCGTTGTTTACTTGAATCAGATTAACTTGTTCTAAGTTTCATAGGTTCACAGCCAGAGGGGAATTTTGCCCCAGGACAGACCACACCTGTAACTGATTTTGATGAAACCCTGTACTTAATACTGTTACTGAAATGATTTAAGCTTTTGTGATATTGTGATGGAATGAATGTATTTTGCATATGGAAAGAACATGTCTTTTGGGGGTCCAGAGGGTGGAGTATGCTACTTTGAAGCTGTTGTGTACCCCAGAAAAGTCCATGTTCTTTTAATCCGTTCCTGTGGGTACAGACCTATTGTAGGTGGGAACTTTTGAATTAGGTTACTTCAATTGAGGAATTGCCCCAAGGTGGGTCTTAATCCTTTTACTGGAGTTCTTTATAAGAGATGAAATTAAGAGAAGTTCAAAGAGAAAAGCCCTTGAGAAGCTAAGAGAGGACCCACAGAAGCTTACCAAGGAAGCCACTGGAACCAGAAGCTGAAAGCAATGAAACCTGGGAGCGAAGGACATAAAAACTCTGCAGTTGTTCATTTCTTCCCTTTTGTATAGAAAAATAAAAACTGAAGCTGATGTACTAATAATGAGATAATTATATATTACATATAAAGATTTATTATATTATAAATTATATATTTATAATAATAAAATAATGAGATAATTACCTCATAAGAATTTTTATAGTGTCCATTCCTCAAATGTCAGATATGCTCATGCTCATGTTTTTAAAACTTTACATTTTGAACTTAGATAAAGCAGAAAAACAAAAAAGAGTCAAAACCTTTATTTTTCATTGCTAGGGAGAGTGATGCTACTGAAGAGTAACAAAGTCATTCATTCAAGTGTTTATCACGTCCCTTCTCTGTGTAGACTATGCTCTCCCAGGCTGTCATCTGGACATACTTCCTAGAAAAGGTAGTGAGGTGAGGCTCCGTGAGGAGAGTGATGCTGATGGGATGAAAATGCTGGGGAAAGAAATGGAAATGAGGATACTTGGCCTGCCTAAATCATGGGAGTTAAGTGAGATAATATAGAAGCCATTATTTGGAAAACAGTGGACTTGAACAAATACATAATTGGAATCCAATAAGGAAAGTGAAAAAGATTGTGATTAGCCCAAGGCTGTGAATATGTACCAAACTCATGGAATAGATGTAGGTTTCTCCTGTATAGGTGGGAAATAACTTTTTTCAGTGCTGGGGCTAGAGTAGGATCTTCCATTTGTCCTGATCATTTAACGTTTGGGTCAACATATATTATTCCTGGGCATCCACATTAAAACATATGATTTGTTGAAGTATAAGTACAGAAAGGGGTACTATCCCCCATTTTACATATGGGAAAGTTGAGATCAAAAGAGGTAAATGTGGTGATTTGCTCAATGTCACAAAATAAGACAGCCCAAAAGTGGGCAGTGGAGCTGCAATGATTGCCTGCAATTTTAAATTTAAGGATTAGAGAGAACCCATATTCATACATCTTAGTCACTAAGTGTCCTTCAACAGAGGAGTGGATAAGCAAAGCATGATATATACATATTATGGAATACTATGCAGCAGTAAGAAGGAATGAGGTCCTGAAACATGTGACAACATGGATGAACCTTGGAGACATAATGCTGAGTGAAATAAATCAGCCACAATAGGACAGATATTATATGATATCACTACTCTGAACACCAAAGATAATATAAAATCAGAGTTGCATAATGTAGAATATAGGGGACCCAGAGACAGACAGAAGCTTGAGAAGGGGAGTGATTACCTAATATGTACAAACTTGTTAACGAGGCTGAACTTAAAAGTATGGGAATGCACTTGTCATTTTCTGTTTTTTGTAAATCTCCCTGGCAACGCAGAGTATGACTCCCGGGGATGAATGTGGACCCGGCATCGTGGGACTGAGAGTATCTTCTTGACCAAAAGGGGGATGCAAAATGAGACGAAATAGTTTCAGTGGCTGAGAGATTCCAAATGGAGTCGAGAGGTCACTCTGGTGGACATTCTTATGCACTATATAGATAACACCTCTTAGGTTTTAATGTATTGGAATAGCTAGAAGTAAATACCTGAAACTACCAAACTCCAACCCAGCAGTCTGGACTCCTGAAGACAATTATAGAATAATGTAGATTACAAGGGGTGACAGTGTGATTGTGAAGACCTTGTGGATCACACCCCCTTTATCTAGTGTATGGATGAGTGGAGGAATGGGGATAAAAACTAAAGGACAAATGGGGTGGGATGGGGGGATGATTTGGGTGTTTTTTTTCACTTTTATTTTTTATTCTTGTTCTGGTTCTTTCTGATGTAAGGAAAATGTTCAGAGATAGATTGTGGTGATGAACGCATAACTATGTTACCATACTGTGGACAGTGGATTGTATATCATGGATGATTGTATGGTGTGTGAATGTATTTCAATAAAACTGAATTTAATTAAAAAAAAAAAAGTATGGGAATGAGTAGAGATGACGATAGGTCATTAATGGGATTATAAGTATCAGTGCTGTATTGAAGGGGAACATGATTGAAAGGGGTTGTTTAAAGTCATGTATATCTCACAGATTAGCACTACAAATATAAAAAAGTTCTTGCATGATCTACTTCAAATATTTTACACTTGTACAAAGAGTTAACAACAGAGTGGTATAAATAATTGGGAGTGATAAGAGTTATGGGGTGTTTCGGGTTATGAAAATAGTCTAAAATTGAGAGTGATGACGATGGTACAATTTCATGAGGATAATGCGAGATGTCAAGTTTTTATTTTGGACAGAATATATGCTATGTGAAATTAGGGACCCCCTACTTAATAAGTCAAGCCCCCAATCTTGAGGCTTGCTCTTATGAAGCTTACTGCTATAAATGGGAAGCTAAGTCTTCCTATAATTACGCCTACGAGTCACCTCCAGAGAACCTCTTGTTGCCCAGATGTGGCCTCTATCTCTCTAAGCTCAACTCTGCAAATAAATTCATTACCCTCCCCATTACGTGGGACATGACTCCTAGTGGACTGAATCTCCCCGGTGATGTGGGACACGACTCCCCGGAATGAGCCTGGCCCTGGCATCAAGGGATCAAAATGCCTTCTTGACCAAAGAGGGGAAAAGAAAGGTAACAAAATAAGGTTACAGTGGCTATGAGATTTCAAATACAGTCGAGAGGCTATCCTGGAGGTTACTCTTATGCAAGCTCCAGCTAGATATCCCAAATGGCCACAATATGCCAAGCCCTAACCAACAGTAGTCCTGAAAAACCTAGGTCCCTATCTGAGATTCTATAAAAGTTTCACTCACTAAGTTTATCTCTCAGAAATTTAAATCCGCCAGAGTGTTCCTATGTCAGACAAGCCCTAAAACCCAGAGGCAACAGCCTCTTTAAGAATAACAACCAGATAATAACAACCCCCTTCCCCATAGTGTCAACACCCCTTTTCAATGTGAACAAGTTAGGTTGGTCACTGCCTAGACACCCTTGAAGATTGAGACAGTGATCAAATGAGACAGAGGAATAGCAACAGACAAGATAGGATTTAACAGAGGATTATGAGTACTGAATCATTATATAGATTTTTTTTTTTAGTCTCTAGTGTATTAGAACAGCTAGAAGGAAATAAATGAAATTGTGGAATTGTAACATATATCATACTTTGAAATTTGCTCCATAACTACTTGTTAAACTTTAATTTGAAAGTTATCACTTTTCTGTATATATTTTATATTTGACAAAATAAAAAATGTTTAAGTAAAAAATAAGTTATGGGACAGTTGAATTGGGGGAAGAGCTATATTTGGGGGAAAGCAGCTTCAGGATCTCAACAGCTTTTGTTCATTGTCTGGGAACACTATATAAAAATTAAAAACAGTGGAATTGGGAAACCAAAAACTATGGAAGTGACTGAGACTCTTGTTGGGGCTGGGACCTGTGCTTTGGGCCTAGGCAATCAGTGCATGAGCAAGGTCTTCTAGACTTGGAAATTTAGCTCTGTCTGGTATAAAGGGCTTTAAGGTGGCCATGGGTGTTTTGTCCTTGACGGATGAGTGGCTTAGGAAAGCTTTGTCCATGGACAAGTGAAGGGCTGTTGCTATAGAAACAAGGCTGCACACGTGTGCAGTGTCAGAAAAACTCTTCTTAGGTTGCTCTGGCCTTAAGCAAAGACTCTCGAGCCTCCAAGGACAAAAGAGAGCATGAGTCACCAATGGGATAGAGACCTGCGTCAGCAAGCACAGCTGTGGTATGGATGCAATTATAAGAAAAAGTCTTTCTGAATACAAGCATTGTTACATTTTCTGTATTTTGTTTTTTAATTCACCAGGATCATGGTACTTTTACCAAGAATAGTGAGACAGGGACAGGACTTCTGGAATGACAGTGTAAGGAGCTCAGTGGACTCTCTTCTCAGTAAAATAATCACTTAACTGGTAAAAATTACAAAACACAACCATTCAAAGTTTCTAGAAATCTACGTTCATACAGCAAATCAAGAAGCATTTATTCAAGAAAATCTAAGAAGTCTTGGTAAGAAGAGCAGAAGTTTGTGGCAATTGAACTAGAACTTATTCCCATCCCCACTCCACCTCCATGTTACAGAAGCTTTACTCCAGGAGGGTGAGGCCAAAAAGATCAGGGTTCCTTTTATCCCCAGCTCCCAGTATGGGCTACAGTTTTACCCTGGGAAAGGCAGGTCACAGGCACCCCTCATTCCGCCCCCCTCCCACACACTCACAATTCTGTATTGCAGAATTTCTATTCCTGGCAAGCATGGCAGAGAATACTGGAGCTCTCTTCCTCCATCCCACTCTACCCACTCACAGGGTAGACACTCTACCCCAAGCAAGGCAGACCAAGAATACTGGGACCCCAATAGTAACCCCAGCCCATCCCCAGATCCCATATAGGGTGGAGATTCCAGGCAGGGAGAGACAAGCAGAGAAGACAGCGACTACAAACCCCTCCAGCTCCCCCTTGTAGGGTAGAGGTGTCACTCTGGGAGAAGCAGGCTGCCATCCCTGCCTCAGCCATATCTCCACTGCAGTAGCACAGAGGCTCTGCCCAAGGAGAAATGAAAATCTATAGGACTGGCAGCTCCACAGCTCTGATGAGGGAGTGACTTTATTTGGAACAAAGTGTGGAGAAACGCATGCCTTAGGGTATGGTCAAAAACAATAGAGACCTTAGAGTCAGGCAGTTGAGAGAAGGCTAATAATTCCATGAAACTAGTAAACAAGAAGAAAAACAGAAAATAAACCAGAAGTTTAACAGAGAGATCCAGGAAAAGAGACAGCTATAAAGGATCCTGTTAAGAGCATACTTTTATCCCTGGGGGGTCAGGAAGGCTGTGAATATGTATTAGGCTGCACCCACTAAGGAGTGATGGGTATGCACACTTGAGAGTTCAGGAGTGGCTGAGCATGCAACAGAATTGAACATATTCCCCAACTTACACTAGGCGCCACTATGACTGGGATTTCTAAAACAGCCTTCAACCCTTAGTTTATGGTGCACCTGGTATCTATGAGATAAGCAGCAGGGCCCCTGGATCAGACATTTCTTCTATATGTTAGACTCTTTTTTCTTGGGTCTGACAACACACAGATCCATCAGCAAAGGCCTGAACCCTTACTGGTTAAAGGAGCATAAGCACAACTTCTAAATAATCACTGATTGAATACTAAGCTATGCTGATTAAGGAGCAACATCTAGGAAGCTAGGCTTAAAAATAAAAGCAAGGAGAAAAAATATTAAGCAGTGATACCAGAGACTGCACACTGCAAGGGAAATATACTTCACAGAATTAGTCCAGGCATGACATTAAACAAATAAACTAACAAAAAACAGCACTATCAAGGAACCCTGGTAGGAGTATGGAGCTAATTAGAATCCAGAGCAGCTATAATATATTATCTAAAATGTTTAGTTTTCAACAATAAAAAAAATGAGACATGCAAAAAAAGCAGGACAGTGTGATTCTTTTACAGGAAAAAAATGCAGGTGAGAGAAAATGCCTTTAAAGGGGTCCACATGTGGGACTTAGCAGACAAAGACCTCAAAGCTGCTTTTATAAACATGTTCAAATTATTAAAGGAAACCATATTTAAGTAATTAAAGGAGAGTATGATGACAATGACTCATCAAATAGAGAGCACCAATAAAGAGATAGAAATTGTTAAAAAATAATAATAAAGTAGAAAAAAGAACCAAATGGAAATTCTGAAGTTGAGAAGTATAATAATCAAAACAAAAAAATCACTAGAGGCACTCAACAGTAGATTTGAGCTGGCAGAAAAAAGAATTAGTAAACTTGAAGATAGATCATTCAAGATTATACATTCTAAAGAACAAAAAGGAAAAAAATGAAAAAAAAATGAACTGTCTCAGAGACCTGTGAGACACCATTAAGTGCATCAACATATACATAATGGGGGTACCAGAAGGAGAGGAGAGAAAGAAATGGGCAGAAAAATTATTTGAAGAAATAATTGCTGAAAATTCCCCAAATATGATGCAAACCATTAACCCACACATCCAAAAAGCTCAATGAACTCCAAGTAGGATAAACATAAAGAAATCTACAACTAGACATACCATAGCAAAAATAGCAAAAGAAAAATGTCTCACCATGTATTTAGGAACCCCAGTAAGATGAGCAGCTGACTTTTCATCAGAAATAATGGAGACCAGAGGCAGAGGGATAACATATTCAAAAGGCAACCAAAAACTCTATATCCAGCAAAACTATCTTTCAAAGATGAAGTTGAAATAAAGACATTCCCAGATAAACAAAGACCAAGAGACTGCATTGCTAACAGAACTGCTTTACAAGAATCCTAAAGGAAGTTCTTCAGACTGGAAGGAAGTGACAATGAAGAATAATTCAAAGCCACATGGGAACAAAAAAGAGCACCAGTAAAGCTAAGTATGCAGTAATCAAAAAAGATAGTATAATCACATATCTCTTCTCCTTTCTTTTCTTAATTGATTTAAAAATCAATATAATAAAAACAATAGCTATAAATGTAATATTTGACCTATAGCATATAGAAATATATATTTAACAATGACAACAGAGAGGATTCAGAAGGATTCTATAGTGGAGCAAGGGAAATGATATCAGATGGTAACTTGAATCCACAGGATTAAATGAAGACACTGGAAACGGTAAATAGGAAAATTATTATAAAAACTTTTTAAACATATTTTTTCTCCTTTCTTCTCTCAGTTTCTTCAAAGACATAGGATTATATAAAGCAACAATTATAACTATATTATTGAGTTCATAAAATATATATATATACATAAGATATATAACAACAATAGCACAAAGGAGATGGGAGGGAGTGGTGCTATAATGGAACAATTTTTTATATCTCACAGGAATCAAGTTAGTATAAATCTGAAGTCAATTCTGATAAATTAAAGTGTATATCATAATCCCTTATAACAATCACTAATAAAATAACTCAAAAATGTGTAGTTAAAAATGAATAAAGAAATTAAAACAGTACATTAGAAAATACCTACTTAATGCAAAAGAAAGCAGAAAAGGAAGAACAAAGAAACACAAAAGACATGGTATATAAAAACAAATAGTAAAATGGCACATGTAAATCTAAATATATCAATATTAACATAAACGTAACTGGAGTAAACAATCCAATAAAAAGGCAGAGAATGTCAGACTAGATTAAAAAAAAACAATATTAAACGATATGCTATCTACAGGAGACATCTTTGAGATTGAAAGATACAAATATGCTGAAAGTAAAATTTGCCACACAAGTAGTGATCACAAGAGAGCTGGAGTAGGTATACTAATACAAGACAAAATAAACTTTAAAACAAAAAAAAAGTCACTAGAGAGAAAGAGAGGTATTTTATAATGATAAAATGGCCAATTCATTAGGAAGATATAAAAAGTACAATAAAAATATATACACCTAACAACAGGCCCCAAAATACATGAAGGAAACAATGAAAGAAATAGATGATTGAACAATAATAGGAAACTTCAACATGACAATCTCAATAATGGATAAGAACAATTAGACAGAAAATCAGGAAGGCTATAAAAGACTTAAACAATAGCAACTAGATCTAAATGCTATCTCTAGAACACACCACCCCAAAAGAGCAGAATATACATTTTATGAAACACACATGGAACTTTCTCCAGGATAAATCATATGCTCCAATCTCTTGCCACTGCATTGTTTGTCACTGGTCTTGGCTTATCAAGTCTTGGGTAGCTCCGAGGATGGGACTCTGCACATTGGCTGAAAGGTACAAACTTACTCTTCACCCTGTTTTGTGGTCCCTTCTGAGATGGCATCTACCGTTCACAGGGGCTGATGCCCCAATGGATATACTGAAGTTTGATGCAGCCCCTCCACCTCTTACTGGCCTTTAGGGGCTGTGTAACTTGGAGCAAGTTACTTATTAGCCTCTCCAAGCTCACTTTCCCAATTTCTAATTGGACCTCATAATCTCTACCTTGCATAATTATTGTGAGACTTAGAAACAATATATGTGTAGCGTCCTGGCCAAAGTAGTTACTGCAGAAATAACTGGTCTTGGAAGAGAGAGCTAATTATATGGCTGAGTTTGGTGTGGTGCTCCAGGACATAAATATCACTAGAGGTTTTCCAGCCCTCGGATATGCAGAGACGCTCACTCAAAACCTCCAAGGGCACAGCTGTGCTTAGCAGCCTTGGAGGTAGTATTTCACTCATAACAGCGACCTTCAGTGCCGATCTGCTCTGACCCAGGCCATGACCTTAGGGCCTTCATTTGTGTGTGTATGTTACCTCCCCTCTTTCTCATTCTGTATGATGGGTATGATGATGACAGGTGAAGAAGCCATTGAGGGTCAGAGGCATAAATTAACTTATACAAGGCCACAAAAGATGTAATCAGTAGAGCTAGAATGTGAGCCCAGAGCTCCTTACTGGCCAAATGAGCTCTTTTCCTATATCCTGCTGCCCATCAGATTCATTTTTTATGACATATGTATTGAGAACCTCCTGAATGCCAGGCACTTGGGGTATCAGAACCAGTCTGGGCTATTCATTTGGACGTTTTCAGGTAAAATTAGGCTAAGGAATGAATGTGATTTTGCTCCTGGTTTCATTTTGGCTATCCCCTCCCTCCCCAGGAATCAATAGCACACTGTCTGTTAGGCAGCAGAGTTCAGAATGGTTTCTTGATTGTCTGGGACCCCCCCCTATGGACTAATATCCCCAAGGTGCCAGCGGCTCCAGTATTAAGTGGTAGCTTCAGTTCTCAGAGCAGGCAGACACATAGATCAAACTGCACTGTGGCGTGCACCATTACTGCACCTTAGGGTAGTGATCAGGACTTTAAGAGTCCTTCTTTGCTGCTCCTGGTATGTTCACCCATCTTCAGTAGGTGCTTTTAATAATTCAGCAGAGAAATGTATCTGAAACAGATGGAACAGCCTTCAGGCGAGGATTTGGTCGTTTTTAGATAAATTTCCATTTTAGAGACCTTTACTAGACACAGACCCTCAAAGAGTTCAGAGATCTCACCTTCTAAATATGGACACCCAAACACCTCAATTCAAACCCTAAAAGAATTCAGAGACATCACACCCTGAAATCACACCCCCCAAATACATCACACTCAAACTTTGGGACAGACACTCAAAGAATTTGGAGACCTCACACCAAGAACACAGACACCCAGTACCTAGGACTCAAATGTTAGCACATAGACCCTCAAGGAATTCATAGGCCTCATACCCAGAACAGAATGCTTAATTATCCCAGAGTCAAATTCTAAGACACAAAACATGACAGAGTGCAGAGACCTCAACCTCACACTGAAAACCAACCCTAAATATCTCAGATTCAAACCTTGGAACAGACTATGAAAGGGTTTAACAACTTCACACCCTTAACAAGACCCCAGATACCTCAGGCTCGAACTTTATGAAACATATCCTTGAAGAGCTCAGAGACCTCACACCATAAATACAGACCCCCAAATACCTCACATTCAAAATAGGAACAGATACACTGAAAGAGTTCAGGATCTCACACTCTGAACTAAGACCCCAAGTACCTCAGATACAATCTTGGGACACAGACCCTATAAAAGTACAGAGACCACACACCCTGAACACAGACCCCTAAAGAGACCTTATATCCTGACTATGCATTCACAAAATACCTCACACTCAAATCTTGGAACACAGATCATGAAAGTGTTTTGAGACCCCAGACACTGAACTCACACCCAACACAACAAAATCAAACTTTGGGACATACACTATCAGAGATTCAGAGTGCACACACCCTGAGCAAGGACCACAAATACCTGAAATTGAAATTTTGGAAAACAGGCCTTCAAAGATTGACAGGGACCTACCACCCTGAACATAGATCATGCAAACACCTCAGACTCAAATACTGAAACACAGACCCTCTAAAAAAAAGTTCAGAGACTTCACCCTGAACATGGTCCCTAAATACTTCATAGTCAAATATTGAAACATACTCTAAATGAGTTTGTAAAAACCTCACATCCTGCACACAGACCTTCCTCCCCAGTTACCTCAGACTGAAACCTTAGAACACAGAAACCCGAAGAGTTCAGAGACTTCATACCCTGAAAAGCAGACCATCAGACACCTCAGATTCAACCTTTGAACAGACTCTCAATTAGTTCAGATACCAAATGCTCCAGGTGTCTACTACTAAAACTGTGGGACATGAGACAAACCCTCAAAGAATTCAGAGACCTCACACTCTGAACAAAGACACCTAAATGTCTCAGAGTCAAACTTTGGGACACAGACCCCCACAAGGCTCAAAAATGTCACACCCTGAACATTGACATCAAAATGCCTCAGAAATAAACCTTGGAACACATACCATGAAAGCAATCTGAAACTTCACACCCTAAAGAAGACCCAAAATACCTCAGATTAAAACCTGGGACACATACCCTCAAATATTTCAAAGACCTCACAACCTGAACATCAGCCCTCAAATACCTCAGACTCAAACTTCAATGAGTTCAGAGACTTAACACCCTGAACATAAAACCCAGGGTACCTCAGAGTCTAACCTTAGAGCAAAGATCAACAAAGCATTAAGAAACCAAAAATCCTGAACTCAGATACCATATATGTCACACTTGATCTTGGGAACAAATACCCTCAGAGTTCAGAGACTTTACATGCTGAACAAAGATGCTGAAATACTTCAGACTAAAACTTTAAAATACAGATCCATAAAGAATTCATAAACATCACACAGGTATACAGATTTCTAAACACCTCAGACCCAAATTGTGGACTCCCTCAAGAGAATTCAGATATCTCAAACCATGAACACAGACTCTAAACACCTCAGAACAAAACCATGGGACATTCCATCAAAACGTTCACAGACCTCACACCTGGAACAAGGCTTCAAAGACTTAATCAAACATTGGGACACACACCCTCAAGGATTTCAGAGACCTCACACTCTGAAAAGATTTCACCAAATACTTAAGCCTCAAAACTTGGTGCACAGACCCTTAAAGAGTTCATAGACTTCTAACCCTGAATATGGACCCCAAAATACCTCAGACTCAAACCTTGGGACAGACCCTCAAAGAATTTACTAAACACATGCCATGAACTAAGACCCCCATTTAATTAATACTCAAACCTTGGGACATACATCCTCAAAGAATTCAGAGACTTCATACCCTGAATACAGTCCCCTACATATCTCAGAGTCAAACTTCGGAACAGAGACACTCATAGAGTTCAGAAACCTAATGATCTTAACATAGATGCTCAGTTACCTAAGATTCAAACACTGGGAGAAAGCCTCAAAGCATTCAGAGATGCCATGCCCTGAAAGCAGAACCCTTGATACTTCACACTCAAACTTTGGGACGCAGACTCTCAAACATTTCAGAGACTTCACACCCTGAAATATACAACCCCAGTTAACTCGTACTCAAACCTTGGGATACAGAACCTCATATAGTTCCGGAAAGTAACAGAAACCCCAAAGATTCAAACTGTGGGAGAGAGCCACAAAGGGTTCAGGGACCTTGCTCCCCAAAAGCATACCTTAAATATCTCAGACCCAAACTTAGGACATAGGCCATCGTTCCGGTTTGCTAATGCTGCCGTTAAGCAAAACACCAGAAATGGATTGGCTTTTATAAAGGGGGTTTATTTGGTTACAAAATTACAGTCTTAAGGCCATAAAGTATCCAAGGTAAAGGTGTACCTTCACTGAAGGATGGCCAATGGCGTCCAGAAAACCTCTGTTGGCTGGGAAGGCACATGGCTGGTGTCTGCTTCGGAGTTTTGGTTTCAAAATGGCTTTCTTCCAGTACGTTCCTCTCTAGGCTGCAGCTCCTCAAAAATGTCACTCTTAGTTGCTCTTGGGGCATCTGTCCTCTCCTAGCCTCTCCGGAGCAAAAGTCTGCTTTCAAAGGCCAACTCCAAAATGTTGCTCTGTAAGCTGCAGCTCCTCTCTCAGCCCCTGTGCATTCCTCAGTGTCCCTCTTGACTGTGGCAAGCTCTCTCCTTCTGTCTGAGCTTATATAGTGCTTTAGTAAACTAATCAAGGCTCACGCAGAATGGGCAGAGCCACACCTCCATGGAAATTATCTAATCAGAGTTATAACCTACAGTTGAGTGGGTCACAGCTCCATGGAAACACTCAAAGAATTACAATATAATCAACACTAATACATCTGCCCACACAAGACTGCATCAAAGATAATGGCATTTTGGGGGACATAATACATTCAAACTGGCACAGCCATCTAAAATTTCAGAGACCTTTCACTTTGAACTGTATATTCAGAAAACTCACACACTAACATGAAGGCACAAATATCTCAGATTCAAACCTTGTGACACTGACCCCCAAATGTTCAGAGATTTCACATCATGAACACAAACCCTCAATACCTGAACTCAGACAATGGGACAGAGCATCAAAGAGTTTAGGGGCCTGACACCCTGAACACAGACTCTGAAATACCAGACACAAACCTTAGAACACAGACCCTTAAAACAGACATCAGTGACTCAACATCCTATCCATATAACTCCAATTCAAATTTGTAGCACAGACACACAAAGAATTCAAGGATCTAATCCTCTGACTTTAAACACCAAATATCTCAGAACCAGATTTGGGACACAGACCCTCTAAAAGTACAGAGACCTCACACCCTGAGAAAAGACATCCCAAATAAATCAGACGCAAACCTTGGAACACACATTCTCAAAGACTTCACAGAACACTTACCCTGAACACAGACTCAAAATACCTCAGACTCAAACCTAGGGACATGGGCCCTCAATGAGTTCAGAGACCTCACATCCTGAAAGAATACAGACCACAAATATCACACACTCAAACCTTGGGATACAGAGCCTATATAAGTGTAAAGATTACACACCACTAGCTCAGACTTTCAAACAACTCAGACTCAAAAGTTGGGATACACACTCTCAAATACTTCAGAGACCTCATCCCTGGAAACATAGAACACCATCTACCACACATTCAAATCTTGGGGCATAGACCCTTTAAAATTTCAGATCACACAGTGACCTCAGACTCCAAATAAATGTACAGTCTAAACCTGGAACACAGACCCTTAATAAGTTTAGATACCTCTCATAGCATGAACACAGATCCCCAAACACCTTAGACTAAAAACTTGGGATAAAGACCCTCACAGTTCTCATATTACCTCAGACTCCACAATGGATCAAAGATCCTAAGAGTTAAGAGAGGGCACACCCTGAACACAGACACCCAAATATATCAAACAATTCTTGGAACACAGATCATCAAAGCATTTAGAAACCTTGCACCCTGAACTAAGACCCCACATACCTTAGACTCAAACAATGATATAAACAACTTCAAAGTGTTCAGATTGAACACAGACCCCAAATACTTCATACTCAAAATCTAGGACACAGACTCTCTAAAAGTTCAGGAATATTCCATCCAGAACACTGACATCCAAATTCCTCATATTGAAACCTTAGGACAGCCTCAAAGCATTTAAGACCTCAGGCCCTGAACATAGACACGAAGTACTTCAGACACACTTTGGAAAATAGACTGTGAAATACTTCAGAAAACTCACACTTGAACTCAGACTCAAACTTTGGAATACAGATCACCAAAGACTTTAGAATACTCAAACCCTCAAGCTCCAAATACCTCAGATCCCATCTTTGGGACACACGCAATCAAAAAGTTCAGAGAAGTCAACAACCCCAAATACTTTAAACTCAAATATTGAAACACAAATTGTCAAAGAGTTCAGGGATTTCATATTCTGAACACAGAATCCCAATTACCACAGATTCAAATTTTGGAACACGGACACTCAATGAATAAAGAGACCACAAACCCTGAACTCAGACCCCAAATACCTCAGACTCAAATTTAGGAAACAGACCCTATAAAAGTTCAGACATTGAACACTGACCACCAAAACCACAGACTCAAACCATGGAACAATTCTCAAAGATTTCAGAGACCTCACACCCTGAACCCAGTTTGCAAATACCTCAAGCTCTCAAACATTGAACCATGGAACTTCTAAAATTTCAGAAACTTCACACCATGAACACAGACTCCCATGTACCTGACACTCAAACCTTGGGAAATGGACCCCATAAAATTTCAGATGCTACACTATTTTAATACTGATAGTCAAATATCTCAGATTCAAACTTGGGAGCAGACTGCAAAGTGTTCAGAGACCTCACACTCTGAACACAGACCACAAATACCTGAGACTCCAACTTTGGAACAGAACATCATCACAGATCTCAGAGACCTCACACCCTGAAATACTGAACCCCAAACAGCTAAGAATGAAACCCTGAAAATAGGTCCTAAATGAGTTCATACTCCTATGCACTAACAAACACTGCCCCAGGCCCACCCCCCATTACTTCAAAGTCAAACCATGGAACTCAGATCATCGAAGTGCTTAGAAACCTCAAGCATTGAAATCACACTGCATTATATCAGATTAAACCTTGGAACAAACATCCTCAAAGAGTTCACAGACTGAACCCTGACCCCAAACACTTTAAACAAAATCCTTGAAAACCAGACAACCAATGAGTTCAGAAACATAACAAACTCAACAAAGAACCCCAAAAACCTTACAGTCCAACTTAAGAACAAAGAACATCATAGGTTTTATGAACTACAAACCCTGAAGTCAGACCCCAAATATATCAGACTCAAACCTTGGGTCACATACTTGGAGAGTTCAGAGACTTTACACATTGAACTCACTGAAATACTTCAGACTCGAACCATGGAAGACAGGCCCTAAATAAGTTCAGAGAATTTACTTCCTAAAACAGAACCCAAAATGCTTCATATTCAAACTTGGAACATAGATATTCAAGGATTTCAGAAACCTCAGAACCTGAAAATCTCTCAGAGGGTGGAAAGGACCTGTACATCTTGTCCTCAGATGTTGGGATCCATCTCCCCTCAAGCCTAACTGACACCAACAAAAACCTAGGAACTGGGGGCTTTTGAACCTAGCAGACATGATTTCAAAGCTTAGAGACCCAAGTCACAGTTGCGTGACAGAGGGTAAATGACTTGTATGCTATGACTTATAAACAATAAAATAGGGTTAATGCCAATCTTGTAGAGTATCTGGGACACTCTTCACCAGGTATTCCCATAGTTAACTCCCGTGCCTCCTTCAGTCTCGGCTCCATATCGCTTTCACGGCAAGGGCTTCTCTGAAACCTCCTTTGGAAAATAGCTGTGCATGAGAGTCAGTCTTCATTCCCCCTATTTAATTTCTCTCCATAGCATTTGTCAACATGTGGCATTATTTGTTATGTATTGGTTTCATGCCTGTGTGTAGAACAGAACTCGGAAACAGTGGCCTATGGGCCAAAACTGGCATGCTACCTGTTTTTGTAAATAAGCTTTATTGGAACACAACCACACTCATCCCTTTGCATACTATCTATGGCTGTCTATGCGAATGTGACCATATGGCCACAAAGCTTACACTATCTGCTATCTGACCCTTTACAGAAAAAGGTTGCCAATTCATTCCAGAATATAAGCCACGAGGAAACAAGAGCTTTGTTTTGTTTAGTGCTGAATGCCACAGTGGTTGGTGTATAGCAGCCCTCAACAAATATTGGTTTAATGAACGAGCAAGTTTTAAGGATTGAATTGTGTGTGCGCGCACACACACACACACACACACCCCGCTGCCGATGAAAGACATGTTTGAACTCCCAGTCCCGTCAATGTGATCTTGTTTGGAAATGAGGTCTTTGAAGATGTTATTAGTTCAGATGAAGCCAAGGTGGATTAGGATGGGCCCTACTCCAATGTGCCTGGTGTCCTTCTAAGAAGGGGAGAGTCAGGCACAGACAGAGGCAGAGAGAGAAGACGGCCGTGTGAGGATGGAGGCAGCTGCACCCACAAGCCGAAGATCACCTGGGGCCACAAGAAGCCAAGAGACATTCCTGGAACAGATTCCTCCCTGGAGACTTCAGAGAGAGCATGGCCTGCCTTGATTTGGACATCTGGCCTCCAGAACTGTGAGACAACAAACTTCCATTGTTTTAAGCCACCCGACTTGTGATACTTCGATACAGCAGCCCTAGCAAACTGAGATAGTGAGTGGATGTAGGAGAAGAGTGATGGGAATGCCAGAAAACCAGGCCAGTCTTGAGTCAGGACTTGAGTGCCTGGCTAAGGGTTTGGATGTTCTTCTCAGGTGGTGGTGGTGGGTGGGGTTCAGGGAGGAGGAGGTTGAGGAAACTCTCTGGGTTCTATCCCTGAAGAGGTTAAACAGCTGTTTCTACCAAGCAAATACTATTACTCATGAGGACGTCTGTAAAGCACGGGCACACAGGCACCATTTATGGAACCTCTGGCACTATTCCCAGGGGCAGAATAGAGGCCGTTCAAGGGCAGGACACCACACCTAGGCCCAAAAAACAGTGTGTGAATCCTGCCAGTTGTGGGGCCTGGACAATTGAGTGAACCGCTCTATACCTCACTATCCTCATCTGTGAAATGGGGGTATTAACAGACCCACCCTCACAGCGTTGTTTGATGGATTCATGGAGCTAACGTAAAGTGTTTGGATCAGTGTCTGACACTTAATACAGTCTCAATACACATTAGCTGATGTTAGCGATCACCATTATTAACAACTCTCCATGATTCCCCTGCCATGGGTGTATAGTAAGAGTGTATAATGTGCAGGTGATTGCTCCCCAGGCCCCCTCTGGCCTGCCCCCCGAGAACCTCTGGGGACTGACACATCCTCCTCCCAGGAGACCTACACCTGCTCAGTCTCCCCCTGTCTCTGGGCTGTCAGAGGGGTCAGGGCCACCAGCTCATCGTCCCAGGCCACTGTCATGTAGGAGCCACAGAAACGGGCTTTTCTGAGAGAAGTGGTGGCCTGGGAAGGAGGGAGAGTGTTTTCCACCTCCCCTGCCCTGGCTTTGTAGTGACTGCCCCTGGCCTCACTCTGGGGACACAGCAGTAGACACACAGGGCCTAACCTCAAAGGAAGCAAGTTCCCCATCCCACAGGGGAGCAAGACACATCAAGGCATAATAATCATGTGCTGGTTTGGATATATTATGTCCGCCACAAAAAACCATGTTCTTAAATGAAATCTAGTGGGGGCAGATTTATTAGACTTTTGATTAGGGTGGAAACTTTCGTTGAGTGTTTCCATGGAGATATGGAACACCCAACTGTGGGTGATACTTTTGATTGGGTTATTTCCATGAAGGTGTGGCCCCATCCATTCAGGGTGGGTTTGAGTAGTTCATAGGAGTGTTTAAGGGAGAAACTAAGAACTGACACAGACCACAGAGGCTTACTGACACTTAGAAATGCTTGGAGATGTGGTCAGAAGGACGTTTGGAGATGCTAAGCTAAGAGATGAAGCCCAGAGTTTGCCCCAGAGAAGCTAAGAGAGACCCAGAGACATTTTGTAGAACACCATTTTGAAATGCAAGCCGAGAGCGAAGGAACAGCAGACACTAGCCACGTACCTTCCCAGCTGACAGAGGTGTTTCGGACGCCATCGGCCTTCCTTCAGTGAAGGGATCCTCTTGTTGATGTCTTCATTTGCACATTCTCACAGCCTTAGAACTGTAAATTTGTAACCTAATAAATCCCCTTTATAAAAGCCAATCCATTTCTGGTATTTGGCATAATGGCAGCTCTAGCAAACCACAAAAAAATAACAAGAATTGCAATATTAAAAATTAATAGAAGAGTTGGCCCCTCTTGTTTTTATGCACACAGCTCTGTACACAAGAGTGTTTCTTGAGGACACATTCTCAGAAGTGGAATTGCTGCATCAGAGGGTTTATTCATTCAACAAACACCTAATGAGGGCAACTGCATGCTGAGTACTGTTTAAGGCGTGGGGAGGAATCTTGCATGTGAGATCCCTGGGTGCTTCCCCGTTCTCTCCAGGACATAAGGTCCCTGAGTTACATAAGGATGTCTGCTCAGAGTTTGGGGTCTCTAAGTTGTTATGGGGTCTATGTTTCAGGGCATGAGATCTCTGTACACTTTGGGGTCTGTGTCCTGATGGGTGAGATCCCTGAGCTGCTTGAGGGTCTCCGCCCTGAGTTTGAGGTCTCTAAGTTGCTGTGGGGCTGTGCTCTAGTGCATGAGGTCCCTGAACTCTGGGGTCTGTGTCCTGGTTGGTGAGGTCTCTGAGCTGTTTGGTTCTCTATGTCATGAGGTGTTGGTGCTGTTCAGAGGACCTTTGTCCAGGGTATGAGTTCTCTGGTGTGCTGGGAGATTTGTGTCCCAGGGTGTGCAGTCTGAGCTTTTTCTGGTTCTGTGTCCAGGGTGCCAATTATCTGGGCTCTTTGGGGGCCTATGCGCTGGGGTGTGCTGTCTATGATCTGATAAGATGTCTGCGTCCAGGGTGTGAGGGCTTTGAGTTCTGTGACAGTCTCTGCCCACAATAAGAAGTCTCTAAGCTTTGGGGGGGGGGATCTTTTCCAGGTATGAGGTTTCTGAACTATTTGAGGGTTTGTGTCCCAGTGGGTGAGATCTCTGAATTACTCAAGTATTGCTGTCCATGGGTACGATGTCTCAGCTGTTTGGGGATCTGTATGCCAAGGTATACAGAGCTCCTCAGGAGTTGGTGTCACAGTGTGTGAGGTGTCTGGGCTATTTGAAGATCTGAGATCTGTGCTGACTTTACAAGGTCTCTGGCAATTTGCGGGTCTGTATCCTGGGTCTGAGGTCTCCCAACTATTTGGGGCATTCTCTGTGCCGGATTTGAGGTCTCTGGACTCCTTGTGATTCCTCTGTCTAGGATTTGTGGTCTGTGAACTCAGATACCAATCGTGCAAGTTCTCTGAGCTGCCGAGGGGTCTGTGCCAACGTGTGAGATCTATTAGCTGTTTGAAATCTGTTTTATGAGGGCCCTGAACTGGTTGGCTCTTTCCCAGGGTGTTAGGTGTCTGGCTATTTGGGAATTTGTATTCTTGGTGTATGGTCTCTGAGATATGTTTAGGTCTCTGCCCAAGGTGTGTCTTTGTTCAAGTCCCTTAGTTGTTGGTGTATCTATTTTCAGGCTGTCAAGTCTCTGAGGGATATCAAGACTGATTTCCTGAATACTTTGATTACCTCTGTTTGACACAATCAGTCCTCTGAGCTATTTGAAGGTCTATGTTCATGAAAGATGGTCTCTGAGATGCGTGCACATCTCTATCCAGATCATGAGAACTCTTAGCAGTTTGAAGATCTGTGTCCAAGGAGTGAGTTGTCTGAGCTGTTTGGGTCCTGATCCCAAGGTTTGAGATTGATATTTTGGAGAATCTGTGTTCCCTGAAATGTTTGAGGGTCTTTTTCCAAGATTTGAGTCTGAATTTTGGGGGTGTCCTTTCTTACGTTGCGCCATGTTTGAACTCAGTGAGGTCTGTGTCCTGAGGTTTAAATGTGAGATCTCTGGGGTCAGTGTTCAGTTTAAAATTTCTGATTTTTCACTGTTTCCTAATGATCAAGTGAGATTTTTGTGGTCTTTGTTTATAGTCTCTGAAATCTAATCTTGGAGAGCCAGTGTTCCAAGGTTTATGTCTGAGGTACTTGGGTGTCTGTATACAAGGTGAGAGGCCTCTGAATTCACTGAGTGTTTGTTCTAAAGTTTGAGTCTTAAGTATTTTGTCATCTGTATTCAGCTAATGTCTCTGGACTATCTGTAGGGCTCTGTGACAATGTTTGACTTGGAGATATTTAGGAGCCTGTTTCAAGGGTGTAAGGTTTCTGAATTTCCTGAGGTTCTGTGTCCCATGGTATGATACTGAGGTAACTGAGAGTCTGGGTCCAGGACCTGCGGTCTCTCAACTCTTTGAGCATGTCCCAAAGTTGGGGTATGAAGTATCTGTGCATCTTTCTTTAGGATATCAGGTCTTGAATTCTTTGAGGGTCTGTGTTGGAAAGTATGAATGTGAGGTAATTGTGAGTGTGTATTCAATTTTTGGTGGGGGCCATGTTTTGATGTTTGAGTCTGAGGTATTTGGGGAAATGTGTTCAAAGCATGTGGTTTTGAGGGTCTGTGTCCCAACAATTCAGTCTTAGATATTCAGGGGCCAGAGTTCAGTGTGTGAGGTCTTGGGCTTTTTAGTGTCTTTTCCTCAAGGTTTTAGTGGTTTTCTTTTCTTTTTTTCACACGTCTGTGTGTGTGTGCACGCATGTGTTTAGTATTCAAGCTTTTGAATTTTAGAAGGCTTGGGATCCAAAGATTGAGTCTATGGTATGTGGGCTTCAAGGTTCAGGTTTTGGGGTCTCTGAAATCATTGAAAGTCTCTTTCCAAGATTTGAGCCTGAAGTATTTGCGGGTTACTCTTCCAGGTGTAATTTCTCTGAATTTTAGACTGTCACAAGTTTGTGTCAGAGTGTGAGGTCTGTAAATTCACTGTGGGTCTGTGTTCCAGGATTTTAATCTGAGGTATTTGGGGGGGTGTATGTGCATGGCATGAAGTCTCTGAACTCTTTGTGTGTCAGTGTCATAATGTGGAATTGAAATAATTAAAGGTCTTTGTTCAGGGTATTAAGTCTCTGAATTCTCTGAGGGTCTCTATCCCAAGTACAAGAGTGAGGTAAAGGGGAATCTGTTTGACGTCTCTCAACTCTTTGAGGGTCTGCCTCAAAGTTTGAGTGGGACTCAGGCAAGATGGCGGCATAGAGAGGAGTGGAAGCTAAGTAGTCCCCCTGGAACAACTACAAAAAACCAGAAACAACTAGTAAATAATCCAGAATAACTGCGGGGGGACAAACCAGACCATCCACTCATCATACACCAACCTGAATTGGGAGGAATGCCCGAGAACACAGCATAAAATCTGTAAGTAAAACCTGCGGATCCAAGTCGTGAGACCCCCTCCCCCATAGCCCGAGCTGCAAAGCCTCGTGGTGCCAGAGAGAAGCTCTCTCCCAGCAAGCGAATACAGCTCAGCTGAGCTCCAACTGGGGTTTTAAGTAGCGAGTGTGAACTGCTCACTACAGGTACGCAGCCCCAAAAAACAGACAGAGGCTTTGGGTGACGACTGACCTTGGAGAGCCGGAGGGTCGCCTTGGACTGGGTCTGAAGGGGACTATCTGTTTCTTTTTTGGCTCAGTGGAGAAAGCCCCAGTCATTTTCAGTTTCCAGGGCTGTGACTCTGGGAAGGGTGGAGACACCACAAGCAGAGAGCGAGACCATTGAAATGCTAATGACCTCCACCTGAGGGGTCTGTCTTCTCTAGGAGGAAAGGGGTGGGGCCCTTTCCATTCAGAACCAGACCCCAGAGCCTGGGGGAACACGGCCATACCTCCTCACACCAGTCAAGAATTATAGGCTAACAGGCGCCACCTGCTGGGCAGAAAAGCACAGTGACCTGAGGCATCAAAGGGTGGAGCAATTTTCTAAGACACACCCTCAGGGAAACCAGATACTGAATATTTCTTCCCTCTGGGACCTGAGCCTGTTCTGGTCTGGGAAAACCTGATTTGGATAACCAAGGAAACCATGCCTAGACAACAGAAAATTACAACCTACACTAAGAAAAACAAAGTTATGGCCCAGTCAAAGGAACAAACGTGCACTTCAACTGAGATACAGGAATTTAAACAACTAATGCTAAATCAATTAAAAAAGTTTAGAGAAGATATTGCAAAAGAGATAGAGGCTGTAAAGGAAGCACTGGGCATGTATACGGCAGAAATCAAAAGTTCAAAAAAACAACTAGTAGAATCTATGGAAATGAAAGACACAACACAAGAGATGAAAGACACAATGGAAACATACAACAGCAGATGTCAAGAGGCAGAAGAAAACACTCAGGAACTGGAGAACAAAACACCTGAAAGCCTACACGCAAAGTTTGAGTGACTTATTTGGGATTCTGTGTTCGGGGTGTGAATTTTCTGAACTTTGTGAGGGTGTGTCCCGAGGTTTGATTCTTAGTTATTTGGCGGTCTGTTCAGATGACTGAACTTTTTGACGCTTGGAGTCTCAAGGTGTGTTTCTGAGGATCTTTGTTCCAATTTTTGAGTCTGAAATATTTCAGGATCCATGTTCAGGGTGTGCTGTGTTTGAACTCACTGAGGTCTGTGACCCAAAGTTTGAGTCTGAGGTATTTGGGGTCCATATCAGGGTGTATTGAGTTTTAACTCATTGATGCCTGGGTCCCCAAGGTTTGAATCTTAGGTATCTGAGCATCAGTATGCAGGATTGGAGGTTTCTGAAATTTTAGAAGATCTTTGTCCCAAAATTTGAATGTAGAACAAATGTGAATTATTTCGGGTCTCAGTTCAGGGTGTGAAGTCTGTGATATTTTAGAAGCTCTCTGTCCCAAATTGAGTCAGTGGTGTTTGTGGACCGTAATCAGGTGGTAAGGTTTCTGAATTCTCTGAGGATATGTGTCCCAGTGTCTGAGATTGAGGTAAAGGCAGGGGTGTCTGTGTTCAGTTGTGACATCTCTTAAAACTTTAAGGGTCTGTTCCAAAATTTGAGTTGAGTCTTTTGGGGTCTGTGTTCAGAACTTGAGAGTTTTGAAATTTTGCAAGGTCCGAGTCTTAATATTTGAGTCGGAGATATTTGCAAGTTGTGTTCAGGGTGTGAGGTCTAGGACACTTTGCTGGTTTGTTCCCCAGTATTCTTTATTTTTATATATTTGGGGTGGGGGTTAGTTAGTGAGGAAGGAAGGAGGGGGCTCTGATTAGGACAGGTTACATGGATGGCTTTCTGTTTTTCCCAAGCTTTGAATGAGATATATTTGAGGGTCGGTGTTCAGGAATTGAGGTCTTTGAACTCTTTAAGGGCCTGTGTTTCATGCTTGAATATGAGGTACTTCTGTGCCTGCATTCATGGAGTGAGTTGTCTAAACTCTTTGAGGGTCTGTGTTTTAAGGTTTGACTCTGACTTATTTGGGGTCCATATTCATATGTGATGTCCCTGAACTTTGATGGTGTTAGCAAGATTTTGTGTGTCAATTCGTGTGTCATTGTTCAGGCTGTGATGTCTCTGAACTATCTTAGAGGTTCTGTGTCCCAATGTTTGAGTCTGAGGTTTTGGGATCCATGGTCTTTGTATCAACTTTTTAATGTGCATTTGTGGGGCCTGTGCCTAGGGTGGGAAGTACATGAATTTTTAGGGGGCCTTTGTCCCAAAGTTGGAGTCTAATTTGTTTGGGTTCTGTTTTCAGGGTGTGAGGTGTCACAACACTTTGAGGATCTGTGTTCCAAGATTGGAGTGTTTGTACTTAGGGTGTGAAGTCTCTGTACTCTTTGAGGATCTGTGTTCCTAAGTTTGAGTTTGACATATTTTGTTGTCCATGTTCAGGGTTTGAGGGCTCTGAATTTTTGGTGTTCTGTTTTCCACGTTTTGGGGATGAAGTGCCCAGGTTCAGTTTTGAGCATGTGAGATCTCTGACCTCATTCAGGTATTCATTCTAAGGTTTGAGTTTGAAGTATTTGAGAATCTGGGTGTGATGGTTGGGTTCATGTGTCATCTTGGCCATGTAATGGTGCCCAGTTGTGTGGTCAAGCAAGCCTGTTACTGCAAGGACATTTTGTGGACTTAAATTATCAGTACGTTGATTGCATTTATGGCTGATTCCATGTACAGACAACTAAGGAGGGTTTTTTCAGCAACAAGAGATGTTTCTTCCAATCAGTTGAAGGCATTAAAATTAGAAGTGATGACTTCAGCAGTCAGAAGAGAGAATTTTCATCTCTAATTCAGCCTTCCAGCTTCTCGTGGGGAATTCATCAAAAACCTTCATCGGGACTGGGAGATCTAAGATGGCGGCATAGAGAGGAGTGGAATCTAGTTAGTCCCCCTGGAATAACTAATAAGCAACCAGGAATAGCTAGTAAATAATCCGGAATAACTGTGGGGGGACAAACGTGACCGTCCATTCATCATACACCAACCTGAACTGGGAGGAATGCCTGAGATCGCAGCATGAAATCTGTAAGTAAAAACTGTGGGTACAAGCCAGGAGCCCCCTCCCCCCACGGCCCGAACTGCAAAGCCTCATGGAGCCAGAGAGCAGCTCTCTCCGAGTGAGTGAATATAGCGCAACTGAGCTCCAACTGGGGTTTTAATTAACAAGTGTGGACTGCTCCATAGGAATCCCCAACAAGCAGACAGAGCCTTTGGGTGAAGACTGACCTCAGAGAGCCAGACTGGCCCTGAAGGGGGCTTTCTGTTCCTGTTTTGGTTCAGTGGAGAAAGCCTCAACCATTTTCAGTTCCCAGATCTCTGACCCAGACAAGGGTGGGGATAGCACAGGCAGAGAGAGACCATTGAAATGCTAATGACCCTTCTCTAGGGGGTCTATCTTCCCTAAGAGGAAAGGGGTGGGGCCCAGCTCTACTACCAGCCTTCCATTCAGAACCAGACCCGAGAGTCTGGGGGAAAACAGCCACAGGCCATACCTCCTTACACAAGTCTGGAGTTACAGGCTGACAGGCACCACCTGCTGGGCAGAAAAGCACAGTGACCTGAGGCCTCACACGGTGTACCAATTTTATAAGACACACCCTCAGTGAAACCTGATGCTGAATATTTCCTTCTTTTGGGTCTGGAGCCCATTTTGGTCTGGGAAATCCTGATTGGGGTATTTGAGGAAACCATGACTAGACAACAGAAAACTACAACCTACACTAAGAAAAACAAAGTTATGGCCCAGTCAAAGGAACAAACTTACACTTCAACTGAGATACAGGCACTTAAACAACAAATACTAAGTCATTTCAAAAAGTTTAGGGAGGATATGGCAAAAGAGATGGACCATATAATGAAAACACTGTGCATACATAAAGTAGAAATTGAACGTTCAAGAAACCAACTGGTAGAATCTATGGAAATGAAAGGCACAACACAAGAGATGAAAGACACAATGGAAACATACAACAGCAGATCTCAAGAGGCAGAAGAAAACACTCAGAAACTGGAGAACAAGGCACCTGAAAGCCTACACACAAAGAACAGATAGAGAAAAGAATGGAAAATATGAGCAATGTCTCCGGGAACTAAAGGAAAAAACAAAAATCTGGAATATATGTGTCATTGGTGTCCCTGAAGGAGAAGAGAAGGGAAAAGGGGCAGAAGCAATGATAGAGGAAATAATCAATGAAAATTTCCCATCTCTTATGAAAGACATAAAATTACGGATCCAAGAGGTACAGCATACCCCAAACAGAATAAATCTGAATAGGCCCATGCCAAGACACTTAATAATCAGATTATCAAATGTCAAAGATAAAGAGAGAATCCTGAAAGCAGCAAGAGAAAAGCGATCCAACACATACAAAGGAAGCTTGATAATACTATGTACGGATCTCTCAATAGAAACCATGGAGGCAAGAAGGAAGTGGGGTGATATATTTAAGATACTGAAAGAGAAAAACCACCAACCAAGAATCCTATATCCAGCAAAACAGTCTTTCAAATATGAGGGAGAGCTTAAAATATCCTCAGACAAACAGACAATGACAGTTTGTGAACAAGATACCTGCTCTACAGGAAACACTAAAGGAAGCACTGCAAGCGGAAAGGAAAAGACAGGAGTGAGAGGTTTGGAAAACAATTTTGGGAGACAGTCACACAGCAATGTAAGTACACTGAACAAAGATGACTGTGAGTGTGGTTGAAAGAGGAAGGTTGGGACCATGTGGGACACCAAAACAAAAGACAAAGGATGAAGACTGGGACTGTGTAACTCAGGGAAACCTAGGGTGCTCAACGATTGTAATAAAAGTTCAAATATGTTTTTACATGAGGTAGAACAAATGAATGTCAACATTGCAAGGTGTTAAAAATAGGGTGGGATTAAGGGGAAAATACAATCAATGCAAACTAGAGACTATAATTAACAGAAATATTGTATTATGCTTCCTTTAATACAGCAAAGGCAATCTACCAAAGCTAAATGCATATGGGGAGTGGAATGGGGGAAAGATATGGGACTCCTGGCATTGGTGATGTTGTCTGACTCTTTATCCTACTTTAGGTTAATGCTATCTTTCCTTTTGTTGCTTTCTAGCCGTCATGTTTTGTTGTTGTTTTATTTCTCTCTTTTTTCTTTTTCTTTTGCCTCTCTTTCTTCTTTGACTCTTCCTCCTCTTTTGGGAAGAAATGGAGATGTCCTTATATAGATAGTGGTGATGGTGCTGAATACATAAATATGTGACTATTCAGGGAACCAACGATTGTTTGCTTAGGACAGAATGTATGGTGTGTGAACAAAACTGTCTTAAAAGAAAGGGGTTGATGAAGAAACCTTGAGGGCACTATATCGAGTGAAATAAGGCAGGATCTCACTGATATGAACTAATTATAATATGTAAACTCAGACATGAAATATAAGTTACCAGGATATAGAATGAGTCTAAAGGGGGAGTGTTGTCTTATTATGAGCAGAATGTTCAACTAGGGTGAACTTAAATGTTTGGAAATGGACAGGGGTGATGGTAGCATGTTGTGGGAATAACTAACAGTGCTGAAAGGTGTGTGAAGGTGGTGAAAAGGGTAAGCTCAGAGTCATGTATGTCACCAGAAGGAAAGTTGGAGGTTAAAAGATGGGAATGTATAAAAGTGAATCTTGTGGTGGACAATGTCCATGATTAACTATATAAATATTAGAAATCTCTCTCATGAACTAGAACAAATGTATAACACTATAACTAGAAGTTAATAATAGAGAGGCATATAGGAAAAAAATATACCTATTGGAAACTATATACTACAGTTAGTAGTATTTTAATAGTATTTTAATGTTCTTTCATCAACAGTAACAAATGTACTATACCAAAACTATGAATCAATAATGGAGGGAAGTGGGTGGTTAGGGGTATGGGAGGATTTGAGTCTCCTTGTTTGTCTTTATTTCTTTTCTGCAGTAATGAAAATGTTCTAAAAATTGAAAAAAATTAATTGAGGTGATGGATGCTCAGCTGTATGATGGTATCATGGGCAATTGATTGTACACTTTGGATCTTTGGATAGTTGTATTGTATGTGAACAATCTCAATAAAAATATATATATATAAACCTTCATCGGAGTTGCCAGCTTGTGCCTGCCCTATGGAATGTGGACTCGTGCCTCCCCAGAGTTGCATGAGACACTTTTATAAAATCACATAATATTTATGGGTATCTCCTGTGGGTTCTGTTTCCCTAGAAAACCCTGACTAAAATGCCATGTTTAGGGTTTGCAGTCTCTGCAGACTTTGAAGGTCTGTTTCCCAAGCTTTGAATCTCAGGTATTTTGGATGAGTGTGCAACCAGTCTCTGAACTTTTTCAGAGTCTGTGTTCACAATGTGATAACTTTGAAGTCTTTGAGGCTTGTGTTCCAAGTTTTGAGTCTGATTATTTGGGGGTATGTGTTGAAGATGTGATGTCTCTGATCTCTAAGGTGGTCCTTGCCCTAGGATGTAAATGCCGAACTCTTTCAGGATCTGCATTGAGAGTGTATGGTCTGTGATCTCCTTGTAGGTCTGCATTTGGTTTGAGGTCTCTGAGATATTTGAGAATTTGTTTTTAACCTGAAACATTTCTGAGCTCTTTTTTTTTTCTTTGTGGAGAGTATGAAGACTTTGAACTCTTAGAGTCTAGGGTATGAAGTTTCTGAGCTCTTTGGGGCTCCCTAAGTCAGGCTGTTCCAGTGTCCAAGATAAAGCATCAACAAAGGGTGCCTTCATTGGAGAAAGGCCATTGGGATCTGGAAAACCTCTGTTAGCTGGGAAGGCCTGTGGATGGCATCTCCTTGCTCCCAGGATGCGTTTCAAAATGGTGTTCTCCAAAGTGTTGCTCTTGGGGTGTTTTGTCCTCTTTGAACTACAGCTGCTCTCCAAAATGTCACTCACAGCTGTTCTGCATCTGGTCCTCTGTGGCTCTTTGTAAAGTAGTCCAGTGATCCAATAAAGACGCACCCTGAATGGGTGGGGCAAGACCTCCATGGAAATTATCCAATCAAAGGTCTTGCCCACAGTTGATTGAGTCACATCTCCATGGAAACACTCAATCAGAAGGTTCCAACCTACTCCACACTAAATACATCTGCCCCCACAAGACTGCATCAAAGAAAATGGCTTTTTCTGGGGGACATAATATATACAAACTGGAACACAGGGCTTGAGGCTTGTCCTACTTTGTGGGTCTGGTTCCAGGGGTTGTGATCAGAGCTCCTTTTTGAAATCAACAGGGTATGAATTCTGAGTTGATTTTGGGTCTATGTTTAACATGTGAAGTCCTTGAACATTTCTGGGATCTGTTTCCCATGCTATGAAATGTAAGGTCCATGATTTCTTCTCAGGTCTGTGTCTCAAAGGGTGAGGTCTGTGAGCTGTTCTGGGGATCTGTTACCACAGTATGAATTGTCTGAGCACTTTTTCAAAGTCATCCAAGGTGTGACATTTCTAGGCTAATTGTGGGTCTGTTTCCCATTGCCTTTCGCCTGTATGGAGAACTGCGTTAAGGCTCTGAGGTCTGTAATTCTGCCTTTGGGTATTTGTATAGGATGTGAAGCCTCTGAACTGTTTGTTTCTTTCCCTGTATGTGAAGTCTTTCAGCGTTTGAGGTCTGTATTCAGGATGTGATGTCTGAACTCTCTGTGTGCCTGTGTCCCAAGTTTTGAGTTCTCTGAGGATTTCGAGGTCTGTGTTCTTGGTGTGAGGGCTCATAATCCCATGAGATCATTGTCTCAAGGTGTAAGAATGCTGAACCATTTGGTAATATGTGTTTAGGAAGTGAGATGTGTCAGTTGTTTCAGCACCTGTGTCTAGGTTGTAGTTGTTTGAATCTATGGACTGACTGCAGTGAGGTCCCTGAGCTCCTCAGGGGACTCTCACTCAATGTGAGCTTTTTGTGTTGTCTAGAGTTCTGTGACTAGGATGTGAGATCTATTCACTGCCTGGTGGTCTGATTTCTGGGGTGTGAGTGACCTTGGGGGATCTGTGTTGTGGGTGTGGACTCCCTGAGCTCTTGGACGGGGTGGTGTCTGTGTAAAGGGTTTGAGGACTCCAAGCTATGTGTCCTGTGTCTGATTGGGGCATGTGTCCTAGTATGTGCAGTATCTGAAGTATTGGTGAGTCTGTTCAGTGGGGGAGGTTTGTGAGCTTTTTGGAGGTGTGTTCCAAGGCTGTGAGGTCACTGAGTTCTTTGGTGTTCTGCATATAGTGTATGAGTTCTCTGAGCTATTCAGAGTCTGTGTCCAGAGTGTGAACTGTCTGGACTGTTGGGAGAAAGTGGTCTAGGGCATTGGATTTCTGAGGTTTTTTGGGCTCTGTGTCTAGGATTTGAAGTCTCTGAACTGCTTAGGGGTCTTTGCCTAGGCTCAGAGGTCATTGATGTCTTTGAAAATCTACTCCCCAAGCTGTGAGATTTGTGGATATATAAGGATCTATATGCCTCAACTCTAAGGGGCTGTTTATCCCAGATGTGAAGTCTTTGAGCTATTTTAATGTATGTGACCCAGAGTGTGATGTTAGTAAGTGCTCTGAGGGTCGATGTCCAGGGTGTGAAGACTCTTTATTGTCTGGGAGCCTCTGTTCTGTGTGTGAAGTCTGGGAGCTACTTAGGGGTCTGTGTCCAGGCTATGGTGTGTGTCTTCTGTCCCATTTATTGATCTGTATTCATAGTGTGAGGCCTCTGAACTCTCTAGGGGTCTCTTCCATGGTGTGAGGTTTTTAAGCTGCTTCAGGGTCTTTATCTCTATGAGGTCTGTGAACTGTTTGGGGCCTGAATCTATCATATGGAGCTCTTTATCATTAGCTCCTGATGGACAATAGCTTCATGACTATCACTGCCTTACTGCTGTGTGATATCTGTCAGTTGCCTTAACCTCTCAGAGCCTAACTGTCCTCAGGTTTACACGGGGAACTCCACACTCCCCTCTAAGTGAATGTTTTGAGGATTAAGACTGGGCTTTGTCAAGTCCCTGGCATAGAGTTGGGGAACTCACTGGTTCTCAACAAATGGGGCCCCTTAATCATATTTCCCTCAACCCTATCTCACTCCTGAAGAGACCAGCAACCACTGCTCCGTGGGACAAGGTTTCATTAGTGTGGACAAAATCTCTCCCTTGTCCTAAAAGACACCTGTGTCTGTCCTGCACGTGGATGTTCTTCCCCACCCTGCCCTGCCCTCCCCTACAACCATATATCCATGTATCCATCCATCCATCCATCCATCCATCCATCCATCCATCTGTGAATAGAACTTGGATGGCACAATCCCTCCTTTGAGCATTCCTGTACCCAGTCAGGGTGGGCATGGAGGTGACCAGTGGAATCATGAACAGTTCTAGGCTCATTTTGGTGTATGAACAGGTTAAGCTAAGAATTTATGTGAGGGTTTTAATATTTTGGGGGCCTGACCTGGGGTTCTTTTGCTTCATCAGGTTGATGTTTATGCTTCAACTACCATTTTTAGAATTTTAGAAAATAATAATTTGAATAGGTAATAAACTCATGCACACACTGTACAAAAGACCAATGCACCAAAAAGAGTACAGTGGAAATTTGCTTCCTTCCCCTGCCCTGTGGTCGTGGTGACCAGCTTCTTGTGAATTCCTCCTGAGGAGGTCTCTGCACCAGCATGTGTGCACACATTATCCCCCACTCCCACTCCAGCTTTGAAACCAAGTAGAGACACATCCTTTGATATTTTTACTGTGCAATGCGCCTTGGAGACAATCGCCTAGCAATTCACATGGTAACTTCTGCCCACTGCACCCCATGATGTGAGGATGTAAAAAAACATAATTTGCTCTCCATCCCCCATGGATGAACAAACAGGTTGTCTCTTGTCATGTGCTGTGACAAGCAGAACTATCACTATCATACTATTATTACCACTGAGTTCTGGTCTGAGAGGGGATCCCTGAGCCCAGGGGACTTACGTGGAAAAGGGGTCATGCAAAGTGGGAATAAAAGATACCATCCTAGGGGATGTGGAAATTGGTAGGAACATGCCAGGAAACTGAGTGGAGCTCTCTGCACTTGGCTGAATGCCAGATGTGTCGAGGCCAGAGGGAAAGTCTTCTGGGAGCTCAGAGGGAGGAGGGACTCATGTGGGTTCCTTTGGAAGATGAGGTCAGCAGGGATATCCCAGTAAAGCAGAGGCTACCCACATTTCAATGGACAGTTTTCCTGGTCTGTGAAAGTGCAGACCCCTGGGCCTGGACCTGTCCCACACAGAGATGTGACTGTGAGTGGGGAAACATTATAATTTTCAGTGGAGCTGGTAGGAACTCATGTAAAGTGGTGGTGCCCTGTGGAGCTGGTTTTGTGGGAAGATGTGACCCCTGAGAGGAAGGCGAGGCTTTGGGAACATGCTAGTCAG
Organism: Choloepus didactylus; assembly: GCF_015220235.1. Classification (NCBI taxonomy): domain Eukaryota; kingdom Metazoa; phylum Chordata; class Mammalia; order Pilosa; family Megalonychidae; genus Choloepus; species Choloepus didactylus. The sequence goes on along the minus strand of NC_051334.1, from coordinate 51,000,028 downwards.
AGAGGATCATGTGGGTGTCCATATCTGTTCTCCAGGCTGTGACTCCTTCCTCACCCATATATTGTGGTCCCAAGTCTGGAGTGCCACAAACTGGTTATTCTCTGAGACTTTTCTCAGTCTCCAAGCTGAGGTCTCCCACCCTTGAGGGATTTAGGAGATCCGGGCCAATCCCCAGGACCACTGGACTCTGTGCCCATGGGAAAAAGCAACATCCTAATGATGATGACACAGCTTGGATCCTGGGGGTGGGTGGGTGTGTGGGCCATGCTGATATCTGCTCCTCTGGAGGGGTCACTCCACCTGGGCCTGACCTGAGGCCCTCTTCCCACAGTGTCCTCCACAGCTGTGCCATGGGCCTTCTTCAGTCCTTGCCACACCTCCTGCTCTGCAGCATCCCCAAATGGGGGTGGGGGGGGGAGGGCAGCGCAGGGTGAGGTTTCTTTTCCAACCAACTACCTCCCTGGATCTTGGGGCCCTTGCCTCTGGACCTCATTATTCCCATCTCTATGACTGGCACAAGCTGCTAATGTGTCTGACACGTTTGCTCCCCTTCCTCACTCAAGTCTAGGACTCTGGACTCCTGAGATTAGTCCTAACCCCAAGTTATGTCCAGTCACACTTCATGTTCTTATTGACGAAAGGTTGAGGCAAGTCCTGCTTTACTGGACTGTCTTGCAGGAATCCCACTATTTTCCTCTGTCCCCATAGCATCTGGTCCTTACACCACGGCTGAGGGTAAAAGAAGGGCCCGAAAGTGTGTAGGGGAATCATGGAAGGGAGATATTCGAAAAGGATCCCCTAATTATAAATACGTACCCACACAAATCTCAGTTTAACCAGTGAGCTACACACGTGTGGAACTTCTGCTTTTGCCCAAGATTCCTACAGCTTACTACAGGGACTGGAATCATCCTCCCCCAAACTAATAGACTACAAACATAAATAGATGCATCCCCAGTTGTAGTCATAGATTTCAATACCCCCTCTCAATTATTGATAGAACAGGTAGACAGAAACTCAGTAAGCATATATATAGAAGATTTGAACAACACCATCAACCAATTGGACTTAATTGACCATTATAGACCACTCTACACAGCAGCAGAATACACATTCTTCTCAAGTGCCTATGAAACATGTAGCAAGATATTCTGAGTCTTTTAATAGGTTTCAATAAATTTTAAAAGGATTCAAGTTATACAAAGTAGATTTTCTGACAACTATGGAATTAATTTACAAATCAACAACATAAAGATCTTGGAAAATTCTCAAATATATGGAAACTAAATAACATATTTGCATGGAACCTATGAATCAAAAGGGAAATTAGAAAGTTTGAACTGATGAAAATGAAAATATTGTATATCAAAACTTGTGAGATGCTACTACAGGCATACTTGGAGGGAAATTTATTCCACTAAATACATGTGTTAGAAAAGAATAAAGGTCTCATATCAAAAATTTAAGCTTCCACCTTAGAAAACTAGAAAAGTAAAAACAAATTAAACCCAAAGTTAGAACATCAAGTGATGCAATATAAATTCAAATTAGGCACTGGGAAAGGTTAGATGTTATATTGTAATAGCAGTAGTAAGAATAAAAAAGCAAGAAAAGAGAAATAACCAAAAAGCCAACAGATAAATTAAATGGAACACCAAAAATATTCAAATAATCCAAAATAAGGTGAAAGGGGGAAGAGAACAAAGTAAGAAGCAAATGAAGACAAAACCATAGGGGCTAAACAGAATAACTCCTTCTCTACAAATAATCTCATAGTCCTAAATATAAACCTGTCAATTATTACAGTTACTGTTAATGATTCTCAAAGACATCAGAGATATCACCTCATGAAAATACTCAAAGTTTGGAAATAGACCTCACTTCCTGCACACAAACCTTCAATAACCTCACCCTCAACCCTTAGAATACAGACCCTCAGAGAGTTCAGAAATATTACATCTGAAACAGAAAACCCAAATACCTCAGATTCAAACCCTGGGAGAGAGCCTCAAAGAGATGAGAGAACTTACTCCTCAAAAGCAGACCCCAAACACCTCAGATCAAAACTTGGAATAGACTATCTAAAATTTCAGAGACCTCACACCTTGAACAAAGACCTACAACTGTATAGAACACTCACACCCTGAGTACAGACTCACATGTTGTGACATAGACTCCCAATGTGTTCAGAGATTTCACATCTTGAACACAAATGCTGAAATACCTGAACTCAAACAATGGGACAGACTGTCAAAGAGATTAGAGACTGCATGCCTTGACTGGAAGCTCGAAAATCCCTATCTCAAACCACATAACACAGACCCTCAAAGTTTTCAGATCTAACACTGAACACTTTTTCCAAAAACCACAGATTCAAAATGAACAGCATAGACACTCAAACAGTTCAAGGATCTCAAACTCTGACCTAAGACACCAAATATCAGAGACACAAACTTGGGGCACAGAACCTCTAAAAGTTCAGAGACCAAGCACCCTGAACACAAACACCCCTCCCAAATAAATCAGACTCAAACCTTAGAGTATGCACTTTCAAAAATTTCAACAAACACCTATCCTGAATACAGACCCAAAATACCTCAGACTCCAACCTTGGACATAGATATTCAAAGAGTTCAAGGATCTCACATTCTGAACTCAGACCCCAAAGCCTCAGACCCAAACATGAAACATGGATTCTGTAAAAATTCAGAGACCTCACACCCTGAACACAGAAGCCCAAACACCTGATTCACAACTTGAAATACACACTCTCAAAGAGTTCAGAGATATCATCCCAGAAACACAGACCACCACATACCACAGATTCAAATATTAGGAAACAGAACCTTTAAAAGTTCAGAGACCTCACACCCTGAACATAGACCCTCACCCATAAAATTTAGAGTAGATACTTGAGATACAGAACTTAATGAGTTAAGAGTATCCCACACCAGGCCCTCAGGCCCTCAAACAATTCAGAGGCTTCACACCCTCAATACAAACACTAAATTCCACAGATTCAAATCTTAGAACACAGACTCTCAAAGAGTTCAGAGACCTCCCACCCTGATCCCAGACCCTCAAACACCTCAGACTAAAAAATGAGGATGCAGAACCTCATAGACTCCATAATACCTCAGACTCAAATATTAGATCAAAGACCCTCAAAGACATGAGAAAAGTCATGCCCTGAACACAGACACCCACATACATCAGACTCGAACCTTGGAACAGACCATCAGTGTTAAGAAACCTTATAATCTGAAGTGAGACCCAAAATACTTCAGATAAAAACTAGAGACATACATCCCAAAGTATTCAGAGATCTCATACCCTCAACACAGACTCCAAATATCTCACATTCAAACCTTGGACCACAGACCCATTAAAATTAGAAACATCACACACCTGGAACACTGACAGACAAATGCCTTGAGACACAGACTTCAAAGTGTTCATGACCTCACACCTTACACAAAGACCTCCAAGTATCTCAGACTCAAACCTTAAATAAAGACCTTCACATAATTAAGAAATCTCCTCACAACCTGAATACAGAACCCTAAATACCCCAAGCTAAAACTTTATAACACAGACCCTCAGTGAGTTCAAAGTCCTAATTCCTGGAACTCAGAACCCAGTTAGTTCAGATTAAAACCATATGACAAGTCCTCAAAATTTTCATAGTCCCCTCAGACTGAACATAGACCTCTAAATATCTCAGACACAAACCTTGGTACATAGACTTTCAAAGATTTCAGATATCCTCAGCCCCTCATCACATGCTCCCAAATACCTATGACTCAAACCTCAGAACACAAACCATCAGAGTTTATAATCATCAATACTGAACTCAGACTCCTAAATACCTCAGATTCAATACTTGAGACACAAGTAGTTCAGAGAATGCATGACAAATGCCTCAGACTCAAACACTAGGAATGGAGGACTACAAAGAGGTCACACCCTTCATTCCCTGAACTCAAAACACCAAATACCAAAGATTCAAATTTTGGAACACATGTTCAGAGACTCTAAAGACTTCAAACCAAGATGGTAGCACTCCAAACACAACAGGGTCAAAACTTGGAACACAGACCCTCATACAATTAAGAGACCCTATGCCATGAACATAAACCTGCCTGCAAATAACACAGACACAAATCTTAGAAGACAGGCCCTCAAAGGGTACAGAGACTTCCCACGCTGAATTCAGTCCAACAAATAACTCAGACCAACTTTGAAACATGGACCATCAAAGAGTTCAGAAACTTCACATCTTGAACACTGAACCCCAAACACCTAAAAATAAATCCTTGAAAAACAGACTTTCAATGAGTTCCGAGACCTAAGACATGGTATGCAGACATCAGATTCCTCAAAGTCAAACCTTGGACACAGACCATCAAAGTATTTAGAAACTTATAATCTTGAACTTAAAGTTGAACTCAGACTCAAACTTTGGGACAAACACCATCAAACTGTTCAGAGCACTTGAACACAGACTCCAAAACATTTAAAATTCAAACCTTGGAGCACAGACACATACTTAGTGCAGACACCTCTTGCTCCCTGATCACAGACTGCAAATACCTAAGGGGAAAACTTGGAACACAGGCCTTCAAAAATTCAAACACTTCACACCCTGAACATAAATCTCCATATACCACATGTTCTAGTTTGCTAATGCTGCCAAGATACAAAACACCAGAAATGGATTGGCTTTTATAAAAGGGGGTTTATTTTGGTTACACAGTTACAGTCTTAAGGCCATAAAGTGTCCAAGGTAAGGCATCAACAATCGGGTACCTTCACTGGAGGATAGCCAGTGGTGTCCGGAAAACCTCTGTTAGGTGGGAAGGCACATGGCTGGTGTCTGCTCCAATTTCTGGTTTCAAAATGGCTTTCTCCAAGGACATTCCTCTCTAGGCTGCAGTTCTTCAAAAATGTCACTCTCAGTTGCTCTTGGGGCATTTGTCCTCTCTTAGCTTCTCCGGAGCAAGAGTCTGCTTTCAATGGCCGTCTTCAAAATATCTCTCATCTGCAGCTCCTGTGCTTTCTTTGAAGTGTCCCTCTTGGCTGTAGCAAGCTCGCTCCTTCTGTCTGATTTTATATAGTGCACCAGTAATTTAATTCAGACCCACCCTATGGGCGGGCCAACACCTCCATGGAAATTACCCAATGAAAGATCTCACCACAGTTGGGTGGGGCACATTCCATGGAAACACTCAAAGAATTACAATCTAATTAACACTGATAGGTCTGCCCACACAAGATTACATCAAAGATAATGACGTTTGGGGGGACATAATACATTCAAACCGGCACACCACACATTGAAATCTTGGAACATAGACCCTCAAAGAATTGAGAGACCTCACATCCACAACAAGAATTTCCAAACACCTCAGATTCATACCTTGTGACACAAACCCTGAAAGAAATCAAAGACCTCTCAACCTGAAGATAAACCCAAAATATTTGAGTCTCACCAAACCTCAACAAGTTCAGAGATCACACTCTGAACACAGAATCAAAAACCTCATACTTATTTTAAAAAGCCCTAAAATCTTCATAAGTACCCACACCCTGAAAATTGGTCCCCAATATATATCAACTCAAAATTTGTCACACATATCATCAAAAACTCATAGACTTCTGAGTCTTGTGGGCAAATGGTGGAGTAGGAAGTTCCAGGAATCAGTCTCTCCACCAGAGCAACTATAAAACAGGCAGGAACTGTCTGAATCAACTATTCCAAAAACTCTGAAGTCCAGTAGAACACTGTGCAGCATCCAGGGAAGAGCAAGAGGAAGAGACTGGTGAACTGCAGTAAGTAATTGAATTTCACTCTCTGTGCAGTAGTTACTGTCATCCATCATCCAGTCTGACAGCTGACAGCAATGAAGTACTCAAAACCAACCCTCAATTCAGTGTGCTAATGCCAGGGTGGGACATAAATACCTAATTCCCCAAGATCTCAGGATGTACAGTCCAATTGCTGATCACTGCTTTTGATTATCTACTACAGATTGTTGGAGGCCCAGTTCTGAGGGCAGTCATTGTTACAATCCACCCCAACAAAGATGGTGAAGGAGATTTAAAGATGATATGCTTCCTCAGAACTGAACAGGACAGTTGAAGGGCTGCTTTTGCTGGGCAGGTACCAAGTCAAGAAAGCATAACTTTGGGGAGCCATGGAAGAGGCTCCTGGTGCCCTCAAGGCCTCTCCTTTATCCACTACCCAGGGCAATTTGGAGCCATTCAACACTCCCTTTGTGGGTTCCTGGCCTTGTTCCAGCTGGGACAAGCTGACTTGGGAAATTCTTCTCCAGTGTACCCCTCCTCCAAGAATTCATCCTCCAGGCAAAAGCAGCTTGAGACCAGGAAAGCAGAATAAGAAATAATTGAGAGAGGCAGCCTGGGGCAAAGGCTTATCTGCTTTAAGTCTGGCAGTGGAACACCCAGGAGAGGGAGACTGTCTGTTTCCTGGGGTGTAAAGAAGGCATGCAAATTCCTGTAAACAGGGGAACTCCCAAAGCCCTAGCAAGCACAAGCCCAGGACAAGACATAGGGCCAGAAAAAACATGAGAGCCCTACACTTTGCATTTGTTTTGGGCTGACCTTCTTAATAAGAGGGTTGGGCTCTGAAGGAGAGCAACAGCTAATGAAAAGCCAATTTGCAAAGACTGTGAAAGTTGTTTTTTGCTTAGATTTGCTTGCTTGTATTAGTTCCTGACACTCAAGAAAATCTCTGTCATATCATTAGCTAGATACAAACTTAAGAAACACACATCTCAGGGAATAAATCCGAGAGTTAACATTATAAAATATTAAAATGCACAGTGTGTAACAAAAGATTACAAACAAACAAAGAAGTGGGAAATGATGGCCCATCCAAAGGAAGAGGATAAAAATCCAGAAAACATACGGAGAAGACCAGACTGTGGACATAATGGACAAAGACTTTTTACCAAATGATCTTCAGTATGCTCAAGAAGATAAAGGAAAATACATAGAAAGAATTAAAGGATATCAAGAAAACAATGAATGAACAACATGCAAATCTCAATAAAGAGATGGAAATTTTTAAAAGGAAACAAACAGAATGACAGGAATGAAGGCCACAATAAATGAAATGAAAAATTCCCAGGAGGGTTTCAAAAACAGATTGGAGCTGGCAGAAGAAATAATCAGTGAACTTGAAGAAAAGACAAGTGAAATGAGTCAGGCTAAGGAGCAGAGAGAAAATAGAATTATAAAAAGCAAAAATAGCCTAAGAAACCTGAGGGAAACTACAAGCATACCAATATATGCACTATTTGGAGTCCCAGAAGGAGAAGAATGACAGAAATGGCCATAAGGAATATTTAAAGAAATAATGGCATAAAACTTCCATATGTAGCAAAAGACATGAATATGAACATCCAAGAAACCTAGAGAACACCAAACAGGATAAATTTGAAGAGAAATACACCCCTACACATATTAGTCAGACTGTCAAATGCAAAAGACAGTTCTGAAACCTGCAAGGGAAAACTAACATGTTAAGTGCAAGGGAGCACCAATAGATTAAGTGCTGATTTCTCATAAGAAACAATGAAAGCAAGAAGGCAGTGGGTTGAAATATTTAAAGTGCTGAGAGAAAACAACTATTAACCAAGAATTTTATATCCAGCAAAATTTTCTTCAAAAAATGAGGGAGAGATTAAGACATTCCCAGATAAACAAAAGCTGAGGTAGTTCATCACCACTAGACCTGCCCCACAAGCAATGCTAAAGGGAATTCTTCAGACTGAAAGAAAAGGAGACACTAGATGATGGTTCAAAGTGGCATAAAGAAATAAAGACCTCCAGTAAAGTAAACCATATGAGTAATTTTATATATACCAGTACTACTATATTGTATTTGTTGCTATGTAACTCCACTTCTTACTTCTTACAGGTGCTAAAATGCAAATGCATAAAAAGTAATGATGTATCTATGGTTTGGGACATACAGTGTACAAAAATATAATTTGTAACAAGTAAAAAAAAAGGAGGGGGAACAGAGAGGTATAGGAACGGTGTATATGTATGCTATTGAAGTCAAGTTGGGATCAAATCAGATTGTTATAAATTAAAGATGTTAAATATTAACCCTATGGTAACCACAAAGAATATAAATGAAAAATATATCCAGAAAGAAATGAGAAGGAACTCAATATGATACAATGCAAAAGATAAGTAAATATCAAAGTAGGCATTAATGGAATAATCAAGGGAAAAAGGTATAAGACTTAAAAAGACTAAATAAAAATGACAAAAGAAAGTCCTGCATAATAAGTAGTTACACTGAACATAAATGGGTTAAACTCTCCAGTCAAAAGGCAGAGATTGGCATAATGCATAAAAAAGCATGACACAACTATATGTTGATTACAAAAGATGAACCTTAAATTTAAAGACATAGTGGGTTGAAAATGAAAGGATGGAAAAATATATATACTATTCAAGTATAACCAAAAGAGAACTGTGGGTAGCTATACTAATATCAGATAAAATAGACTTCATGTTAGAAACTGCTATGAGGGACAAAGATAGTCATTATATACTGATAAAGGAGTCAATTCAACAAGAAGACGTAACAATCATAGACACATTTGAACCTAAAAGCAGGGACCCAAAATATATGAAGAAAATTTGGCAGATATGAACAGAGAAAGAGATGGTTCTACATTAATAGTGGGAGACTTTAATACATCCCTTTCAACAATGGTTAGAACATCTAAAGAGAAGATCAGTTAGGAAATAGAAGACTTGAATGATACTCTAAACCAACTAGGCCTAACAGACATATATAAAACACTTCACCCAACAGCAACAGAATACACATACTCCTCAAGTGCATGTGGATCATTCTCTAGGATAGACCACATCTTAGGTCAGAAAATAAGTCACAATAAATTCAAAAATATTGAAATTATACAAGGTATCTTCTCTGATCACAACAGATGAAGCTGGAAATCAATAGCAGGGAGAAATGGAAAATTCACAAATATGTGGAGATGAAATAGCATACTCTGAAACAACCAATGGCTGAAAAAGGAAAGTACAAGGGAAAGTAGGTAATTTCCTAATTGGGACAAACGGAAATATAAACACAACACATCAAATTTTATGGGATGCAGCAAAGGCAGTGCAGAGAGGGAAATTCATAGCTCTAAATGCTAACATTAAGAAGACACACTGATGTTCAAAATGGCATTATTCACAATGACTAAAAGATAGAAGCAACCCAAGTGTTGATCAACCAATGAATGGATAAATAAAATGCAGTACATAGGCTGCTGCTGGACCCAGTGTCCAGGCTAGTGATGGGGTTAATTCCCTATCATAAGAGTCTTACTTGTGCCCACTCAAACCCACTGTTGCCCTGCCACGCCATGCTCCAACTGCCTCCTCCTCAGTAATGTGGGCCACTGAAAGGTATGATATATTTGATCCAAGACAGTCCATTTCCGTCCAGAATCAATGGCGATGACAAGGACATGAGACACCTTCTGCCAGATTCCAGATTGACATCTTTGCTGACAAATGTGAAAAGGAACCTTGGACTATTTGATTTGATTTTTGTGGGACACCACAATCCCAAATCAATAGAACACATCAGGCTTCAAGTTCCCTGTAGAATTCTAAAATAACCTTTGCTAATGAGGATGTCTGATACTGTTACTGTACATGATGAGACTGAAACAATGAAGGATTTGGAGGCAGAAGTAAAAGATACAACCAGGGCTAAAACCTTATCAGATCAGAAAACTATGGGAAGATTTTGGCAGAGAAGAATGAATGTTGTATTGACAACAATATTGATTTGCAGGAGAAAACTGAGATCCAGTTAATACAATCCTTTGAAAAAGAGGAGAAGCCCTTAAAAGATGAAGCAGAAAAAGCCAGTGATAACTTGCCCAGAAAAATGTTATCAAGAGATTCCAGTAAAGAATACACAGATTCAACTGTCATAGAGCTACATGAATTTTTAGTAAATACATTTAAAAAAAATCCCAGAGACAGAATGGTGCTGCTGAAATTGGAACAAAAAATATAAGATTTCGTTGGTAATAATGAGTCTTCATGTAAAAAATTCCCCCAATGACATCTTACCATAGGATGCTATTACACAGAGTAGCTGCTTACTTTGAATTAGACCACAGTGTAGATCAGGGTGGGAAATCTGGCATAGTAAACAAAACAAGCAATGCAAGAATACCTGATCAGAAATTTAACGAACATATTAAGGATGATAAAGGTGAAGACTTTCAGAAATGATATATTCTCAAGAGAGATAACTCTAGTTTTGACAAAGATGATAACCAGATGAGAGTATGATTGAAAGATTACAGAAGAAGCAAATATATAGGCGTACCAGAGAGCTAGAGATCGAATATTTTCCCAAGATTCCGTGTTACCAAGAGAATTATATTTACAAAAGAATCCAAGATGAAGATGGTAGCAGTACACAGCAAAGACATCAAATATTTAGAGTTAATAAAGATGCTGCAGGGAGATCAGCAAACAGCCATCAAAGCAGCACTGAGAATGAGCTGAAGTACTCTGAACCACGACCCTGGAGCAGCACAGATTGAGCTAGCTCTCTCTGAAACTTAAAGCCTGCTGTAACCAAAGCCAGCAGCTTCAGTGGAATTTCAGTCCTAACAAGACGTGATAGTTCTGGAAGCAACAAAAGCATAGGCAGGCTTTCAAAAAAGGTATAAATTTCTGCCTAAAATTGTGCAATCAAAACATTAGTTTCCTGATGTTCATGTCTTAGCTCTTTGTTTATCATATAGCTTCTAATTATCCTAAAATGTAAAATTCCTACAGCAGTGTAGGATCCAAAGTACTTAAGGAGTAAGGAATATGTACATTGACCATTAGGATTCATTCTCTATCCTAGAGACACATTTACAAATATCAATTAAAATGACAATTTTAATAAAACTTTTAATTTTTATTTTATGTGATTTAAATGCAGTGATCAGGTTAGTTCAGTGAAATGTCATCTTTTATGTGAATTCCCAAAGATGATAGGAAATTCTTAATTGCTTAGTTATAGCTGGAAGGCATGGTTTCTAACCTAGGAGTATTTAACATTGATTGCATTTTCCAGCTAATACTATTGATTATTGATTGCATTCTTCATGATGAAGTCCTTCATTTGCCATTGAAAAAAATGAATAAAATTGCTGAGAAGTTTTTGAGGAATTTAAAAATCAAAGAAAAATAATATGATATAATTATTATAAATGCCTGGAAATATCAGTAGTATGTTCATTCTCCTAGAGTCTTTGTTTATAGAATACATTGGCTCATAACATTTTTTCTCTTTTTACTTTCATTGACTGGCTTCAATACTGAAGATGCACAAGACTCTTTTAGGATCCTTGCAGATCTTTATTTTTATCCAAAATAACCACAAAAGTCAGCAGACATAGCTCTCTCTCCTTAGCCTATTTGGTTTAGTCTAGACATATAGTATTGTGCACAATTGAAGCTAAAGATGTATATTTGAAGGTGACAGTATTTTTTAATGCTTTAAATTGTCAAGGCTTATGAATTCACTTATCACATTTTTTACTTATAATGTGGATATTGATAATGTAGTGTGTATGATAGGATATTGTTAATGATAGGTAAAATTTTCTGACTATAAGAAATCTGCATATATATAAAAAATGGCCACTTGGTTACCATAACAAGAAGAAAATTACTCATGTATCATGAGAAAGTCATTAGACATATTGCTGAATTTAAACATTTTAAGAACATTTACTGCTTATTTATAATCTATATTATCTTTAGAGATGAAAAGAAATATTTCCTATGTATAGGAAAAAATAACTTTTTTTAATGCCTGGGATAAATTGATATCGTTCTTGTTAATATTCATTGTGGCACAACTTAAAATAAAAGTTATTCCTTAGAAGGCAATTTATATAGTGTATCACATTTGTTTATTTCATTCATTAAAGATTAATTCTCCATTCCAGAGTCAACTCTGTTATTCAGAAGCTAAGTAACCATATGCATTCTCTAAATATTTTCTTCACTTTGATTGTCTCATTATCCACCTTTAGTCATTATGCTGAAAATCAGTGGCATTTTCAGTCTCTGTGTCGCAAAAAAAAAATGGCAGCCATGAAAGCAGTTAAAAACTAAATAAAAATTAGTTTATTAAGTGCAGTGAGAAGCAGTTTTAAGCTGATGCTAATGTAAGTACATAGAATATTTTTCATGTTATCTCTGTCCCCTGACATGATTAAAAAATTGAAAGTTGACTTCACAGTATAAGATGCAGAAATGAAATTCTGCAATGAAACTTGTCAATTGTTTCTCTTAACAGAGAATTTATCATTTCTATTTTTTTCCTATACTACTCTTAATCTTTCCGTGTTCTTATAGATAAGGGGTTTCTGATATAAGAGGTTTAGGGCATTTAGATATGCTAAATTCTTTTTCCTGTGGGAAAATTGTAATCAGTATATTCCTAGGTGTTAATCTAAAAGGTAAAATGTACATAAATTTGTCCTTTTGGGAATGTGGGTAATGTGCTTTTTTTGGTGGCTGTCTGTGGCTGATATTATTATAAACTTGCTTAAGTTGCATGCTTTGGAACACTTAGGTAGGCGGGGCAAGATGGCAGACTGGTGAGCTGTATGTTTTAGTTACTCCTCCAGGAAAGTAGGTAAAAAGCCAGGAACTGCGTAGACTGGACACCACAGAGCAATCTGTCTTTGGGCATACTTCATACAACACTCATGAAAACGTGGAACTGCTGAGATCAGCGAAATCTGTAAGTTTTTGCGGCCAGGGGACCCGCGCCCCTCCCTGCCAGGCTCAGTCCCGGGGGAGGAGGGGCTGTCAGCTCCGGGAAGGAGAAGGGAGAATTGCAGTGGCTGCTCTTATCGGAAACTCATTCTACTAATTCAAACTCCAACCATAGATAGACTGAGACCAGACACCAGAGACTCTGAGAGCAGCCAGCCCAGCAGAGAGGAGACAGACATAGAAAAAAAACAACACGAAAAACTCCAAAATAAAAGCAGAGGATTTTTGGAGTTCTGGTGAACACAGAAAGGGGAAGGGCGGAGATCAGGCCTCGAGGCGCATATGCAAATCCCGAAGCAAAGCTGATCTCTCTCCCCTGTGCATCTTTCCTTAATGGCCCTGGTTGCTTTGTCTATTAGCATTTCAATAACCCATTAGATCTCTGAGGAGGGCCGTTTTTTTTTTTTTTTTTTTTTTTTTAAATCCTTTTTGCTTTTTCTAAAACAATTACTCTAAGAAGCTCAATACAGAAAGCTTCAAAGAATTGAAATTTGGGCACGTCAAGTCAAGAGCAGAACTAAGAGAGCTCTGAGACAAAAGGCAATATTCCAGTGGCTGAGAAAATTCACTAAACAACACAACTTCCCAAGAAAAGGGGGGTGTCCGCTCACAGCCACCATCCTGGTGGACAGGAAACACTCCTGCCCATCGCCAGCCCCATAGCCCAGAGCTGCCCCAGACAACCCAGTGTGACGGAAGTGCTTCAAATAACAGGCACACACCACAAAACTGGGCGTGGACATTAGCCTTCCCTGCAACCTCAGCTGAAGGTCCCAGAGCTGGGAAGGTGGAGCAGTGTGAATTAACAAAGCCCCATTCAGCCATCATTTGAGCAGACTGGGAGCCTCCCTACACAGCCCAGCAGCCCAGAACTGCCCTGGGGGGACGGCACTCACCTGTGACATAGCACAGTCATCCCTCAACAGAGGACCCGGGGTGCACAGCCTGGAAGAGGGGCCCACTTGCAAGTCTCAGGAGCCATACGCCAATACCAAAGACTTGTGGGTCAGTGGCAGAGACAAACTGTGGCAGGACTGAACTGAAGGATTAGACTATTGCAGCAGCTTTAAAACTCTAGGATCATCAGGGAGATTTGATTGTTAGGGCCACCCCCCCCTCCCCGACTGCCCAGAAACACGCCCCACATACAGGGCAGGCAACACCAACTACACACGCAAGCTTGGTACACCAATTGGGCCCCACAAGACTCACTCCCCCCACTCACCAAAAAGGCTAAGCAGGGGAGATCTGGCTTGTGGAGAACAGGTGGCTCGTGGACGCCACCTGCTGGTTAGTTAGAGAAAGTGTACTCCACGAAGCTGTAGATCTGATAAATTAGAGATAAGGACTTCAACTGGTCTACAAACCCTAAAAGAACCCTATCAAGTTCAGCAAATGCCACGAGGCCAAAAACAACAGAAAATTATAAAGCATATGAAAAAACCAGACGATATGGATAACCCAAGCCCAAGCACCCAAATCAAAAGACCAGAAGAGACATACCACCTAGAGCAGCTACTCAAAGAACTAAAGATGAACAATGAGACCCTAGTACGGGATATGAAGGAAATCAAGAAGACCCTAGAAGAGCATAAAGAAGACATTGCAAGACTAAATAAAAAAATGGATGATCTTATGGAAATTAAAGAAACTGTTGACCAAATTAAAAAGATTCTGGACACTCATAGTACAAGACTAGAGGAAGTTGAACAACGAATCAGTGACCTGGAAGATGACAGAATGGAAAATGAAAGCATAAAAGAAAGAATGGGGAAAAAAATTGAAAAACTCGAAATGGACCTCAGGGATATGATAGATAATATGAAACGTCCGAATATAAGACTCATTGGTGTCCCAGAAGGGGAAGAAAAGGGTAAAGGTCTAGGAAGAGTATTCAAAGAAATTGTTGGGGAAAACTTCCCAAATCTTCTAAACAACATAAATACACAAATCATAAATGCTCAGCGAACTCCAAATAGAATAAATCCAAAAAAACCCACTCCGAGACATATACTGATCACACTGTCAAACATAGAAGAGAAGGAGCAAGTTCTGAAAGCAGCAAGAGAAAAGCAATTCACCACATACAAAGGAAACAGCATAAGACTAAGTAGTGACTACTCAGCAGCCACCATGGAGGCAAGAAGGCAGTGGCACGATATATTTAAAATTCTGAGTGAGAGGAATTTCCAGCCAAGAATACTTTATCCAGCAAAGCTCTCCTTCAAATTTGAGGGAGAGCTTAAATTTTTCACAGACAAAGAAATGCTGAGAGAATTTGCTAACAAGAGACCTGCCCTACTGGAGATACTAAAGGGAGCCCTACAGACAGAGAAACAAAGACAGGACAGAGAGACCTGGAGAAAGGTTCAGTACTAAAGAGATTCGGTATGGGTACAATAAAGGATATTAATAGAGAGAGGGAAAAATATGGCAAACATAATCCAAAGGATAAGATGGCCGATTCAAGAAATGCCTTCACGGTTTTAACGTTGAATGTAAATGGATTAAACTCCCCAATTAAAAGATATAGATTCGCAGAATGGATCAAAAAAAATGAACCATCAATATGTTGCATACAAGAGACTCATCTTAGACACAGGGACACAAAGAAACTGAAAGTGAAAGGATGGAAAAAAATATTTCATGCAAGCTACAGCCAAAAGAAAGCAGGTGTAGCAATATTAATCTCAGATAAAATAGACTTCAAATGCAGGGATGTTTTGAGAGACAAAGAAGGCCACTACATACTAATAAAAGGGGCAATTCAGCAAGAAGAAATAACAATCGTAAATGTCTATGCACCCAATCAAGGTGCCACAAAATACATGAGAGAAACATTGGCAAAACTAAAGGAAGCAATTGATGTTTCCACAATAATTGTGGGAGACTTCAACACATCACTCTCTCCTATAGATAGATCAACCAGACAGAAGACCAATAAGGAAATTGAAAACCTAAACAATCTGATAAATGAATTAGATTTAACAGACATCTACAGGACATTACATCCCAAATCACCAGGATACACATACTTTTCTAGTGCTCACGGAACATTCTCCAGAATAGATCATATGCTGGGACATAAAACAAGCCTCAATAAATTTAAAAAGATTGAAATTATTCAAAGCACATTCTCTGACCACAATGGAATACAATTAGAAGTCAATAACCATCAGAGACTTAGAAAATTCACAAATACCTGGAGGTTAAACAACACACTCCTAAACAATCAGTGGGTTAAAGAAGAAATAGCAAGAGAAATTGCTAAATATATAGAGACGAATGAAAATGAGAACACAACATACCAAAACCTATGGGATGCAGCAAAAGCAGTGCTAAGGGGGAAATTTATAGCACTACACGCATATATTAAAAAGGAAGAAAGAGCCAAAATCAAAGAACTAATGGATCAACTGAAGAAGCTAGAAAATGAACAGCAAACCAGTCCTAAACCAAGTACAAGAAAAGAAATAACAAGGATTAAAGCAGAAATAAATGACATAGAGAACAAAAAAACAATAGAGAGGATAAATATCACCAAAAGTTGGTTCTTTGAGAAGATCAACAAGATTGACAAGCCCCTAGCTAGACTGACAAAATCAAAAAGAGAGAAGACCCATATAAACAAAATAATGAATGAAAAAGGTAACATAACTGCAGATCCTGAAGAAATTAAAAAAATTATAACAGGATATTATGAACAACTGTATGGCAACAAACTGGATAATGTAGAAGAAATGGACAATTTCCTGGAAACATATGAACAACCTAGACTGACCAGAGAAGAAATAGAAGACCTCAACCAACCCATCACAAGCAAAGAGATCCAATCAGTCATCAAAAATCTTCCCACAAATAAATGCCCAGGGCCAGATGGCTTCACAGGGGAATTCTACCAAACTTTCCAGAAAGAACTGACACCAATCTTACTCAAACTCTTTCAAAACATTGAAAAAAATGGAACACTACCTAACTCATTTTATGAAGCTAACATCAATCTAACACCAAAACCAGGCAAAGATGCTACAAAAAAGGAAAACTACCGGCCAATCTCCCTAATGAATATAGATGCAAAAATCCTCAACAAAATACTTGCAAATCGAATCCAAAGACACATTAAAAAAATCATACACCATGACCAAGTGGGGTTCATTCCAGGCATGCAAGGATGGTTCAACATAAGAAAAACAATCAATGTATTACAACACATTAAAAACTCGAAAGGGAAAAATCAATTGATCATCTCAATAGATGCTGAAAAAGCATTTGACAAAATCCAACATCCCTTTTTGATAAAAACACTTCAAAAGGTAGGAATTGAAGGAAACTTCCTCAACATGATAAAGAGCATTTATGAAAAACCCACAGCCAGCATAGTACTCAATGGTGAGAGACTGAAAGCCTTCCCTCTAAGATCAGGAACAAGACAAGGATGCCCGCTGTCACCACTGTTATTCAACATTGTGCTGGAAGTGCTAGCCAGGGCAATCCGGCAAGACAAAGAAATAAAAGGCATCCAAATTGGAAAAGAAGAAGTAAAACTGTCATTGTTTGCAGATGATATGATCTTATATCTAGAAAACCCTGAGAAATCGACGATACACCTACTAGAGCTAATAAACAAATTTAGCAAAGTAGCAGGATACAAGATTAATGCACATAAGTCAGTAATGTTTCTATATGCTAGAAATGAACAAACTGAAGAGACACTCAAGAAAAAGATACCATTTTCAATAGCAACTAAAAAAATCAAGTACCTAGGAATAAACTTAACCAAAGATGTAAAAGACCTATACAAAGAAAACTACATAACTCTACTAAAAGAAATAGAAGGGGACCTTAAAAGATGGAAAAATATTCCATGTTCATGGATAGGAAGGCTAAATGTCATTAAGATGTCAATTCTACCCAAACTCATCTACAGATTCAATGCAATCCCAATCAAAATTCCAACAACCTACTTTGCAGACTTGGAAAAGCTAGTTATCAAATTTATTTGGAAAGGGAAGATGCCTCGAATTGCTAAAGACACTCTAAAAAAGAAAAACGAAGTGGGAGGACTTACACTCCCTGACTTTGAAGCTTATTATAAAGCCACAGTTGCCAAAACAGCATGGTACTGGCACAAAGATAGACATATAGATCAATGGAATCGAATTGAGAATTCAGAGATAGACCCTCAGATCTATGGCCGACTGATCTTTGATAAGGCCCCCAAAGTCACCGAACTGAGCCATAATGGTCTTTTCAACAAATGGGGCTGGGAGAGTTGGATATCCATATCCAAAAGAATGAAAGAGGACCCCTACCTCACCCCCTACACAAAAATTAACTCAAAATGGACCAAAGATCTCAATATAAAAGAAAGTACCATAAAACTCCTAGAAGATAATGTAGGAAAACATCTTCAAGACCTTGTATTAGGAGGCCACTTCCTAGACTTTACACCCAAAGCACAAGCAACAAAAGAGAAAATAGATAAATGGGAACTCCTCAAGCTTAGAAGTTTCTGCACCTCAAAGGAATTTCTCAAAAAGGTAAAGAGGCAGCCAACTCAATGGGAAAAAATTTTTGGAAACCATGTATCTGACAAAAGACTGATATCTTGCATATACAAAGAAATCCTACAACTCTATGACAATAGTACAGACAGCCCAATTATAAAATGGGCAAAAGATATGAAAAGACAGTTCTCTGAAGAGGAAATACAAATGGCCAAGAAACACATGAAAAAATGTTCAGCTTCACTAGCTATTAGAGAGATGCAAATTAAGACCACAATGAGATACCATCTAACACCGGTTAGAATGGCTGCCATTAAACAAACAGGAAACTACAAATGCTGGAGGGGATGTGGAGAAATTGGAACTCTTATTCATTGTTGGTGGGACTGTATAATGGTTCAGCCACTCTGGAAGTCAGTCTGGCAGTTCCTTAGAAAACTAGATATAGAGCTACCATTCGATCCAGCGATTGCACTTCTCGGTATATACCCGGAAGATCGGAAAGCAGTGACACGAACAGATATCTGCACGCCAATGTTCATAGCAGCATTATTCACAATTGCCAAGAGATGGAAACAACCCAAATGTCCTTCAACAGATGAGTGGATAAATAAAATGTGGTATATACACACGATGGAATACTACGCGGCAGTAAGAAGGAACGATCTGGTGAAACATATGACAACATGGATGAACCTTGAAGACATAATGCTGAGCGAAATAAGCCAGGCACAAAAAGAGAAATATTATATGCTACCACTAATGTGAACTTTGAAAAATGTAAAAACAAATGGTTTATAATGTAGAATGTAGGGGAACTAGCAGTAGAGAGCAATTAAGGAAGGGGGAACAATAATCCAAGAAGAACAGATAAGCTATTTAACGTTCTGGGGATGCCCAGAAATGACTATGGTCTGTTAATTTCTGATGGATGTAGTAGGAACAAGTTCACTGAAATGTTGCTATATTATGTAACTTTCTTGGGGTAAAGTAGGAACATGTTGGAAGTTAAGCAGTTATCTTAGGTTAGTTGTCTTTTTCTTACTCCCTTGTTATGGTCTCTTTGAAATGTTCTTTTATTGTATGTTTGTTTTCTTTTTAACTTTTTTTTTCATACAGTTGATTTAAAAAAGAAGGGAAAGTTAAAAAAAAAGAAAAGAAAAGAAAAAAGACAAACAAGGAAAAAAAAAAAAAAAGATGTAGTGCCCCCTTGAGGAGCCTGTGGAGAATGCAGGGGTATTTGCCTACCCCACCTTCATGGTTGCTAACATGACCACAGACATAGGGGACTGGTGGTTTGATGGGTTGAGCCCTCTACCATAAGTTTTACCCTTGGGAAGACGGTTGCTGCAAAGGAGAGGCTAGGCCTCCCTGTATTTGTGCCTAAGAGTCTCCTCCTGAATGCCTCTTTGTTGCTCAGATGTGGCCCTCTCTCTCTGGCTAAGCCAACTTGAAAGGTGAAATCACTGCCCTCCCCCCTACGTGGGATCAGACACCCAGGGAAGTGAATCTCCCTGGCAACGTGGAATATGACTCCCGGGGAGGAATGTAGACCCGGCATCGTGGGATGGAGAACATCTTCTTGACCAAAAGGGGGATGTGAAAGGAAATGAAATAAGCTTCAGTGGCAGAGAGATTCCAAAACGAGCCGAGAGATCACTCTGGTGGGCACTCTTACGCACACTTTAGACAACCTTTTTTAAGTTCTAAAGAATTGGGGTAGCTGGTGGTGGATACCTGAAACTATTAAACTACAACCCAGAACCCATGAATCTCGAAGACAGTTGTATAAAAATGTAGCTTATGAGGGGTGACAGTGGGATTGGGAATGCCATAAGGACCAAACTCCACTTTGTCTAGTTTATGGATGGATGTGTAGAAAAGTAGGGGAAGCAAACAAACAGACAAAGGTTCCCAGTGTTCTTTTTTACTTCAATTGCTGTTTTTCACTCTAATTATTATTCTTGTTATTTTTGTGTGTGTGCTAATGAAGGTGTCAGGGATTGATTTAGGTGATGAATGTACAACTATGTAATGGTACTGTAAACAATCGAAAGTACAATTTGTTTTGTATGACTGCGTGGTATGTGAATATATCTCAATAAAATGATGATTAAAAAAAAAAAAAAAAAAAAAGTTGCATGCTTTGGCTATGACTTTGACAGCTTACGTGACCAGTTTGCTGTGTTATATTTGTTCATGATGGGGAGGGGAAGCAAAATTTCAAGTTAATAAAAAGTAGCCAATGCTTTTATGTGGCAACTGCATGTTGTACAATGTGAATTTTATTGTTATATCTTTAAAACCTGCATTTTTATATGAGGTGTAAAAAATTCATTTCTCATTACTCCTCCCCTGGATTCTGAGTCTTCTGGTAGTGTGGCGTCATCTACAGGCTCTCTTTCTCACATCCAGCAGCCTCTTCCAGGTGTAGCTCTCAGCCAGTCTTCTTATGACACACCTGTCATCTATCCAAATGTCAGCACTCATAGTTCTCTTTCCTTTGACAGTGGCCTAAATGGGCAAGTGGCATCTCCTATAAATAGCTTCCTTTTGCTTCCCTTGGAAGCTGCAGGCATACCACCTGACAGTATTCTGATCAACCCACAAACAGGTTGGTATCCAGAAAAAGATGTTTATTTCCATTCAGAAATCTGGACTTACCTGAAAAATTGAAGGATACTTATTAAATGTATTGTACATATATGTACTGTCAGCTTTTTATTTTTCATGAATAATTAGCATTTTCCTTAGAATTTTAGCAAAAACATATGCTAGAAAATGTTAAAAGACATCTACATCTGAAAGTATTTTCCCATTGTGTATCTATGACATCTTCTTCTAGGCCAAACAATGGCTAACTATGATTAAAGAATAACTCATTTCCTATAAATGAGATAGCTTCCTTTGAAAGAGCTTTATCTGAAACAACAATTTTATCCTGGGGAAAAATAAGCAGTTCTTATTCATTATATAATGAAGGGGGAAAAACTATTATGAATTGCCCTTCTGAATACAATAATTGTTTCTACTGAGGAAAAGGATATCTTATTATTACTAAAAGAAAATGGGTAGTCATTGTGAATTAATATTGAGAACACATTCTTACTTATCCTTGACAATTAGCTAATAATTTACATTTATTGAGCATATTCTATGTGCCATGTACTGTATCAGGTTTTTAAAATACATTATTTATAATCTTTATAAGAACCCAGTTAGGTCAATGAAGTCCTCATTTTACAGATAAGAAAACCAACTGCAGTCATAATATGTTTCACTATGTTGATGGGCAAAATAGAGAATTGGCATTATAGAGAAAATAAGATCTTTTAAAAGATCACAATATGCCTTGGCCTCTATTCAAAACAACATAGTACAATAATTTGCTAAGATAATGAAAACAATCTAAAATCTTTTGATAACCTTCTTTAGCTAATGTGATCACATCACAAGGGCAGAAGTTGGGTGAGATAAATACAGATTGGGGTGTCAAGATTCCGAGTATCCCTGGAATTTTCCTTTTGTTTCTAGTAGAGAAAAACATACCTTGGAACACATTACCTTCAGATTTCATTTGCATCTCTTTTTCAAGATAAAGTATTCAAATATTTGTTTCTATTATAAGAATTGAATTAGCACAAATAACTTATTTTTCAGAAATTAATTCAATTTTTGCTTAATAACAATTAACTTCTTATCCTTCAGGTCTATTGTTATCACTATTCCTTTTTTTTTCTTACAGCGAGATATAAGATGATTTAATATTTCACTATTATATTTCCTAATATTTCTTCCAGAAAGCATTAGTTAATATGTTGTTAATATGGAAGATTCAGTTGGTAGAGTGAAAGAGAAGTTGATCAACCTGAATTTGAACTTCAAATGAGTCCAAAAGTGATCTCTTTGGCTTTTGGGACAGTGTTACAACACTTCCAGCATTTTTCAGAGAGCCTTTA
This sequence comes from Choloepus didactylus, assembly GCF_015220235.1. Classification (NCBI taxonomy): domain Eukaryota; kingdom Metazoa; phylum Chordata; class Mammalia; order Pilosa; family Megalonychidae; genus Choloepus; species Choloepus didactylus. The sequence continues at coordinate 50,977,692 of NC_051334.1, read as the reverse complement.
AATTATTTTTAATACTGCTCCTACCCAAATCTGCCCTACCTTTTTTAATTCCAAGTTAATTAACAATCAACAATATTCAGCATGACTGGGTATTGTTTGGTTGTTGTTTTGACTGGGTACTCAGTTTTTGGTTATCTGTAGCCATTATATAAGTATCAGAAATTAATTGATGGTAATAATTTTACTTTGGTGGATTTTTCCAACTTGACTCAGTAGAAACAATTATTGTATTTGGAAGGGCAATTCATATTAGTTTTTCCCCCTTCATTATATAATGAATAAGAACTGCTTATATTTCCCCAGGATAGTGTGGTCTTCCCTCTCAAATATTGTTTTACCATATATCATAAGTTTCCTCAAAAAAATGGAGAAGGGTTTACAATGGAAGAAAAACAATTTAAGAAGCCATTATTTAGTCAAATTTCTCTATGTTCTGTACTCTTCCCATTCTAAATTGGTATCCTAGTCAATGGGCAGTTTTTTTCATGCAGTACTTTTCTTTCTTGTTTCTTTTTTAATAATCTAGAGTATAGTAAGGAAAAGTACTAATCTTTTAATCTATTTATATCTACATTGAAAAAAGTCTAGAAGAAGATACCCAAAATGTTGACTGTAAGATTATGGGGAATTTATTTTCTTTTTGATTTGTACTTGTTCATTGTTTACCTACAATAAAAATGTTACTTTTTATAATAAAATATTGTTGAGAAAAAATGTGGTATATACAGGCAATGGAATATTATTCAGCCATAAAAAGGAACGAAGTCCTGATACATGCAACAGTATGGATGAACCTTGAAAACATCAGGTTGAATGAAATAAGCCAGACACAAAAGGACAAATACTGTATGATCTCACTGATTTGAAATAATTAGAATAAACAAACTCATAGAGTCAGAATCTAGGTTACCAGAGGATGGGATGGAGATAGAGAATAGGAATTTAAGGCAAAAAATATACAGTGTTCTTATTTGGAATGATGGAATTGATTTGGTAGTGATGGTGGTGATGGTAACACAACATTACGAATGTAAATACCATCACTGAAATATATATCTGAATGTGATTAAAAGGGGAAATGCTAGACTGCATATATGGTAACAGAATACATTTTTTTTTAATCCATGGAAGTACACTACCTAAACAGTAAACCCCAAGTTAAACCATGGACTACAGTTAGTAGTACAATTATGAAAATGTGCTTTCATCAGCAGTAACAAATGTTCCACACCAATGCAAGGTTTTAATAATAGAGGGGTATATGGGAATCCTGTACTTCATGCATGATTGTTCTATAAACCCACAACTTCTCTAATAAAGAAAAAGAAGAAGAAAGATGTCAAATCAGAGACCTAATCTCAAAACCAGAGGAACTAGAAAAATACAAACTAAACCCAAAGCAAACAGAAGGAAGAAAATAAGAGTAGAGATAAATGAAATTGAGAATAAACAAAAAAACAATAGAATCAATAAAACCAAAAGTTCATTCTTTAGAAGATCAATGAAATTGACAAACCTTTAGCTAGACTGACAGAGAGAGAGAGAGATTGAGAGAGAGAGGGAGGAAGAGAGGGAGAGAGGGAGAGAGGGAGAGGGGATACAAGTAACTAAAATCAGAAAAGGGGGACATTACTATCAACTCCACAGAAATAAAAAGGACCATAATATCACCAACAAATTAGACAATCTAAATGAAATGGACAAATTCCTAGAAACACACAAACTACCTACACTGACTCAAGAAGAAATAGGTCTCAACAAACCAATAAATAGTAAAGAGATTGGATCAGTAATCAAAAATGTCCTAACATTTTTATTTGGATTGACTGTAAAGTTTTGGTAATGAATGGTGGTGATGGTAGTACAATTATTGTGAACATAATTAACAGCACTGAATTATATATTTGGATTTGGTTAAAAGGGGAAATTTTAGGTTGTGTATATGTTACTAGAATAAAAAAAAAACCACAGGACTGTGCAACACAAAGAGTGAACCCTATTGTAAATGATGGAAAATAGTTAATAGTACAATTATTAAAATGTTCTTTCATGAATTCTAACAAATGTACTACACTAACGCAAGGTATTAATAATAGGGTGGCATATGGGAGCTGTGTATTTTATGCATGACTTTTCTGTAAACATACAACATCTCTAAAAAAAAAAAAGCCCAGGATGAGATGGCCTCACAGGCAAATTTTACAAAACATTCCAAGAAGAATTAACACCAATCCTGCTCAAACTCTTTCAAAAAAATTGCAGAAGAGAGAACACACTTAATTCACTCTATGAAGCCAACATCATCCTACCAAAGCCAGATAAAGATACCACAAGAAAAGAAAATTACAGACCAGTATTTACTATGAATATAGATACAAAACTCATCAACAAAATACTAGCAAACCAAATCCAATAACACATTAAAAAATTATACACTATGATCAACTGGGATTTATCCCAGGTGTGCAAATGTGGTCCCATATAAGAAAATCAATTAATGTAATACACCACATTAACAGAATGAAGGGGGAAAACCACATGATATTTCAATTGATGCAGAAAATGCATTTAGCAAAATCCAGCACACCTTATTGTAAAAGCACTTAGAAAACTACAAATAGAAGGAAACTCCCTCAACATGATAAAGGGCATGTATAAAAAACAGGCAGCTAACATCACACTTAATGATGAAAGACTGAAAGCTTTCCCTCTAAGATCAGGTACAAGACAAGGTTACCCACTGTCACCTCTATCATTCAACATTCTACTGAAGTTTTAGCTAAAGCAATTAGGCAAGGAAAAGAAATAAAAGGCATCCACAATGTAAAAGAAGAAGTAAAATTTCCCTATTTGCAGATGATATGATCCTGTAATCAGAAAATCCTGAAAAATCCACAACAAAGCTAATAAAAGAATTCAACAAGGTAGCAGGATACAGAATCAACCCCCCAAATCAGTAGTGTTTACATACACTAGCAATGAACAATCTGAAGAAGAAATCAAGAAAAAAATCCATTTATGATAGCAACTAAAAGAATCAAATATCTAGGAATAAATCTAACCAAGGATGTAAAGGACTTGTACACAGAAAACTACAAAACATTGATAAAAGAAATTAAACAAGACCTAAGTAAATGGAAGGACATTACATGTTCATGGATTGGGAGATTAAATATTGTTAAGATGTCAATTCTACCCAAAGTGATTTACAGATTCCATGTAATCCCAATAAAAATTCAGCAGCCTTCTTTGCAGAAATGGAAAAGACAATAATTATCAAATTTATTTGGAAGGGCAAGGGGCCCCAAATGGCCAAAGCCATCTTGAAAATGAAGAAGGAAGTTGGAGGACTCATAGTTACCAATCTTAAAACTTACTGCAAAGCCAGAGTATTAAAAATAGCACATCTTCACCATAATTATATGGAACCTTGAATAGGGAATGAGATCTGGTTTGTTGGAACAGGTTAGTGCGAAGCCCTGATATATCACAGAGTAATTTGGGCAGAGAATAAAAATGTATTTGAAATGCCCCTTGAGGACTGGAGGAAAATGTGGAAATATTAACTTACCCACCTGGGGAATTCCTTATATTTTCACAAGCATTGGGGACTGCCAATTTAGTAGGCCAAGCCCTCGATCTTGAGGCTTGCCCTTATGAAGCTTGTTACTAAAAGAAGAGACTAAGTCTACTTATAATTATGCCTAAAAGTCACTCCCAAAGAAACTGTTTTTTGCTCAGATGTGGCCTCTCTCTCTAAGCCAACTCAGCAGGTAAACTCATTGCCCTTCCCACTACTTGGTACATGACTCCCAGGGGTGTAAATCCCCCTGGCAACCCGTGACATGACTCCCGGGGATGAGTCTAGACCCAGCATTGTGGTATTGAGAAAGCTTTCTTAATCAAAAAGGGTGAAGAGAAATGAAACAAAATAAAATGTTAATGGCTGAGAGATTTCAAATGGAATAGAGAGGTCATTCTGGGGGTTATTCTTATGCATTATATAGCTATCCCTTTTTAGTTTTTAGGGTATCAGAATAGCTAGAAGGAAATACCTGAAACTGTTGAACTGCAATCCAGTATCCTTGATTCTCGAAGACAATTGTATAACTAAATAGCTTATATGGTGTGGGCAGCCAACTCAGCACCTGGCAGTCGGCCTAGTGTCACGGTCCCTGGGCCTTCAGTACATGTCGTGGTGACCGTTCCGCAAGGTGGAGCGTCGAGTGGCGCCTATGACTCCTGCCTAAAAGGAATTTGTTTCTTATGCTGTTTCTTATATGTTTCTTATATTCATACTGCTTCTTTTTCTCATTTGGTGTCTTTTGGGCTCTGTGATGGTGACATGTTCCCACACCTAGCTACTTTAATGAGCCAGCAGCTTACCCTGCATTAGCTTCAGAGTAGTGAAAATGCCTGCTCCTTTCTTAGAAAACAATAGGTCACCCTTTCTGCTCAAAATCCCCCCTCCCAAGCTTTGAAAGAGTTAGCTAGAAGAAATAAAAAGGTAATGATTAACAGACTCTAAAACATGAACACAAAAAATAGTTATAGGTTGCTTGGTACTAAATAATAGGAACTGTTATGCCTGTGCCCAAACACTGTGTCTTGCTACGCTTCAAGGAATCTGTCCCTGCTAGCCCATTGATCACTGTGTAAGAATAAATGATGTCTGAAATTTAGCCAAACTATTCTAGTATTGCTTGCCTAAATGCTAGTGCGTATGTTACAGAAAATTATAAAAATAAAGCTCTGATGCTCTGCTTGGTCGGAGATTCCATCTTCGTACCCAGACACAACAAGGTGTCTGTCTCATTTTTTCGCCGACTCCAGCTCCCCTATCAGGACCCTGACCGTTGCTGAGGGTTAGGCCAGCCCTCGGCAATATGGTGTGATCGTGTGAATGTAAAAACCTTGTGGCTTACACTCCCTTTATCCAGTGTATGGACAGATGAGTAGGAAAATGGGGACAAAAAGTAAATGAATAATAGGAGGGGATTGGAGGGATGGGATGTTTTTGGTGTTCTTTTTTACTTTCATTTTTATTATTTTTTTTGGAATAATGAAAATGTTCAAAAATTGATTGTGATGATGAATGCACAATTATATGATGATACTGTGAACAACTGATTGTACAATTTGGATGATTCTATGGTATGTGAATATATCTCAATAAAACTGCAGGGAAAAAAACAGCATGGTACTCGCACAAGACAGACAAATAGACCAATGAAATAGAACTGAGAGTTCAGAAATCTACCCTCACATTTATGGACAACTGATTTTTGGCAAAGAGGCAAAGGCCACTCAATTGTGAAAGAATAGTCTTTTCAACAAATGGTGCACAGAAAACTGGATTTCCATATGCAAAATAATGAACATGGACCCTCACCTAACACCATATACAAAAATCAATTCAAAACGGATCAAAGGCCTAAATATAAGAGCTAGAACTAACAAAATCCTAGAAGAAAACATAGGCAAGCATCTTCTGGACCTTGTGTTAGGCAGTGATTTCTTAGAATTTACACTCAAAGCACAAGCAACAAAAGAGAAAAATAGATAAAAGGGACCTCATCAAAATAAAAAAATTTGTACCTCAAAAGATTTTGTCATGAAAGTAAAAAGACAACCTACACAATGGAAGAAAATATTTTGAAACTACATCTCCAATAAAGGATTAATATCCAGCATATATAAAGAAATCCAACAAACAACCCAATTTAAAAATGGGCAAAGGACTTGAATGGACATCTCTCCAAAGAAGATATACAAATGGCCAGAAAGCAAATGAAAAGATGCTCAACATCATTAGCCATCAGGAAAATGCAAATCAAAACCATGATGAAATACCATTTCATACCTACAAGAAAATTACAAGTGTTGGAGAGGATATGGAGAAATAGGAACACTCATTCATTGTTGGTGGGACTGTACAATGGTGCAGCAGCTGTGGAAGACAGTTTGGCAGTTCCTCAGAATGTCAAGTATAGAATTACCAACTTCTAGGTATATACCCAAAAGAATTGAAAGCAGGGACTCAGATATCTGCGCACCGATGTTCATAGTGGCATTATTCCCAATTGCCAAAAGATGGAAGCAACATAATTAACATCAATTATGTTAATTGATGTCCATCAACAGATGAATGGATAAACAAAATGTGGTATATACACACAATGGAATATTATTCCGCTGTAAAAAGGAATGAAGTTCTAATACATGCAACAACATGGATGAAACTTGAAGATATCACATTGAGTGAAATAGATCAGATAAAAAGGGACAGATATTGTATGATTCCACTTACATGAAATAACCAGATTCCACTTTCATAGAGACAGAAAGCAGAGTACATATTACCAGGGATGGGGGGTTAATGCAGAAAGTGCAGGTGTTCTGTTTGAGCTGATGGTGGTAATAGTAGCACAACATTGTGATCATGATTAACAGCACTGAATTATATATTTGAATGTGGCTAAAAGGGGGAAATTTTAGGTTGTATAGATGTTATTAGATTAAAATTTTTATAAAAATCCATGAGACTACGCAATACAAACAGTGAACCTTAAGGTAAGCAATGGACTATAGTTAATAATACAATTATAAAAATGTACTTTTATGAGTTGTAACAAATATACCACACTAATGCAGGGTGTTAATAATAGGGTGGTATATGGGAACCCTGTATTTTATGCATGATTTTTCTGTAAACCCACAACTTCTCTAATGAAAAAAAGGTATTTAGGCAGGGAATGCCCTTATAAACAAATTAAAAAATTAATTGACTCCTCACACAGAACACCAAACCCCAACATCTTAGATGAAAGCACTGAAAATTAGACCCTCAATGAATTCAGAGACTTAACACTCTGAACACAGACTCAGAGATACCTTAGAGCCTAACCTTGGAACAAAGACCACTAATGATTTAGAATCCACAACTTTGAACACATACACAATATATGCCAGATGCAAAGTGTGGGACAAACATCATCAAAGAGTTCAGAGAACCTACACATTGAACACAGTTATCTAAATACCTCAGACTCACAATGTGGAACACAGTCCTTCAAAAAATTCTTAGACCTCACAATAGAACACAAAGAGTTCAAGACATCACACTCTAATACAATCTCCTAAATGCCTCACATTCAAATATTGACACATAGAGTCTCAAAATGATCAAGAACCTCCACCCCTGAACTCAAAGACCCAATATCTCAGACCCAAACCTAAGGCATGAACCCTAAAAGAGTTCAGAGAACTCACACACTGAACACGGACACAAACATCTCAGAACGAAACCTTGAAAAGTAGACCCTCAATGAGTTCAGACACCTAATGCACTAAACACAGACCACTTGTTACTCAGATTCAAACTATTAATCACAAATCATCCATGAGTTTAGCAACCTCAAACCCTGAAATGTGACTTTAAATACATCAAGCTCAAACTTTGGAAGAGACACCTTCAAAGTGTTTGGCGACCTTATACCCTGAGCACAGACATCTAATTACTCCAAAGTCAAATATTGCAATACAGACCTTTATGTGTTCAGAGACTTCACACTCTGAACACAGACTCCAAAATATTTAAGATTTAAACTTTGGAGCAAAGACATTTAAGAAGTTATCCAACTCTAACTCCCTCATCACAGACCTCCATGTATGCCTATAATTCACACCCTTGAACAGAAGCCCTCTCTATACTCAAACTTCACACCCAGGACACATATCCCCAAATACTACAGACTCCAATATCGGAACACAGACATGAAAGAGTTCAGACATCTCACATTGTGAACACAGACCCTGAAATACCCCAGAGCAAATCTTAGAACACAGATCCTCACTGTGTTAGTAACTTCAAACCCTGAACTCAACTCCAATACATCAGACTACAACATTGGGAAAACAGCTTGAAAGAGTTCAGAGACCTCACATCTGAACACAGACCATTAATAAATACCTCACACTTAAACATTTGAACTCAGACCATCTATAAGTTCAGAGATCTCACATACTGAACAGCAACTCCCAAAGATCAGGCTTAAACCTTGGCAAATAGACTCCCCAATGTTTCAGACACCTCACAGGTTGAACACTGACACACAATACCTCTGACTCAAACCTTGTAACACAGACATGCAAAGAATTCAGAGACTTCACTCCCAGAACACAAATCTCTAATTACACACGCTCAAAACGTGGAACAGAGATCCTCAAACATTCCAAAGACTTCACACTCTAAACACAGACTTACTCTCACATACCTCAGTTTCAAATCTTGGAACAAAGAGCTTCAAAAAGATCAAGGGCTCATATACTGAACTCAGATACCAAATACCTCAGACCCAAACATAGGACACCATCCCTCAAAGAATTCAGAGTCTTCACACCTTGAACACTGACCCCCAAAACCTCTGAATAATAGACCCTCCAGAATTCAGACACCTAACACAGAATACAGACAAACCTCTTTACCTCAAGCTCCAGCACTGGAACACAGATCCTCAAGTGCTTAGAAACGTCAAACCCTGAACTCAGCCTGAATACATAAGACTCTCAGCTTCGGACAAACACCCTTAAAGAGATCAGAGATCTCTCACCCTGACCAGAGAACCCCAATGCCTCAGAATCAAATCTTGGAACACAGACTCAAAGAATTCAGAGACTTCACACCTTGAACACAAAATCCCCATATGCCACAGACTCAAATCTTGGAACACAAACCTTCAAAGAATTCAGACACTGCACAGTGTGAATACAGACCAAACACCTCAGTGTCCAGCCTTGGAATACATATCCTGAAAAACTTCCGTGACCTCATGACCTGCACACAGTCCTCCAGATACTCAAACTCAATATTTGGAACTCAGACCCTCAAAGAGTTCATTGATCTGACACCCAGGACACAACTTCCAAACACCTTAGACACAAATCTTGTGTCACTAACATTCAAATAAATCCAGGATCTCAGACCATGAACATGGACTCCCAAATACTTCAAACTCAAACTTGGGGTCACAGATTTTTAACATGTTCAGAGACCTGAAAACAGACCCAAAATACCTCTGACTCAAACCTTGGAACACAGACCCTCAAAGGTCTCAGAGGCTTCACACCCTAACACAGACCTATGAATATAAATATTCAAATCCTAAGACACAGACACTCAAAGAGACATCGAAAAACCCCAGACTCAATCCTAAGAAGAATTACATTTTTTTAAATTTTTATTTTGAAATAAATTCAAACTTACAATAACAGTTGCAAAAATAATACAAACCCCGTACACAGAACTCCAGCATACCCCAACCCCCCTCCACCGATACCCCGATCTACCAACTTTAATATTTTTTCACTTTACCGTTTCTTTCTTTCCCTCCCTGACTATCATCGGTCATCTATTGCTCTGTCTTATGAACATATGAGAGCAAGGTGCACACATCCTTGAACAAATAATACAATTCACGTATACATTTCCTATGAACAAGAATATTCATTTATGTAATCACATTAAGTGTAGTTAAGAAATTCAAGAAATTTAACATTGATATAAAGCTTACATTCTGTGTTTCATTTTTTTCTTATGTCCCAATTATGTCCTTTTAAGCCTTTTCTCCTCTATTCTTAGATCTCATCCAGGATCATCTATGGCATTTAATTGTCATCTATTTAGACTGTCTTTTTTTTCAATTGTGGAAACATATATACAGCATAAATCTTCCCATTCCAACCCCTCCCAAGCATTCCATTTAGTGGGATTAATCACATTCTCAATGTTGCAATGCCATCACCTTCCCACCATCCATTACTAGAAGTTTCCCTTCACCCCAAACAGAAACCCTACACTCATTTCTTATTAACTCCCCATTGCCCCTTCCCCCACTTCTCGTAACCCATACTCTACTTTTCATCTCTAAGAACATATGTAGGAAGTAAATAGTGGAGTTACAAATCAAAAATATACTAGTATTGGTATTTATATTTACCATGTGATCTTTACTGGAAATCTTCATTTTGTCATACAATTGTTTAGTGTCACTTCCTTTCAGCCTGCACAATTCCCTTTAGCATTTCTTATAGGACTGATCTACTGGTGATGAAGTCCCTCAGCTTTGATTATCTGGGAATGTTTGCATCTCCCCCTCATTTTTAACCTCCAGGTGTTTGTGAATTTTCTAAGTCTCTGCTGGTTACTGACTTCTATTTGTATTCCATTGTGGTCAGAGAACGTGCTTTGAATAAATTCAATTTTTTGAAATTTATTGAGGCTTGTTTTATGTCCCAGCCTATGGTCTATTCTGGAGAAAGTTCTGTTATCACTAGAGAAGAATGTGTATCCTGGTGATTTGGAATGTAATGTTCTATATATGTCTGTTAAATTTCTCTATATCTCTCTCTCCTTTCTTTGTTTCTCTGTCAGTAGGGCTCCTTTAGTATCTGAAGTAGGGCAGGTCTTTTATTAGCAAAATCTCTCAGCATTTGTTTGTCTGTGAAAAATTTAAGCGCTCCCTCAAATTTGAAGGAGAGCTTTGCTGGATAAAGTATTCTTGGTTGGAAATTTTTCTCTCTCAGAATTTTAAATATGTCATGCCACTGCCTTCTCGCCTCCATGGTGGCCACTGAGTAGTCACTACTTAGTCTTATGTTGTTTCCTTTGTATGTGGTGAATTGCTTTTCTCTCGCTGCTTTCAGAACTTGCTCCTTCTCTTCAGTATTTGACAGTCTGATCAGAATATGTCTTGGAGTGGGTTTATTTGGATTTATTCTATTTGGAGTTTGCTGGGCCTTTATGCTTTGTGTATTTATATTGTGTAGAAGGTTTGGGAAATATTCCCCAACAATTTCTTTGAATACTCTTCCTAGACCTTTACCCTTCTCTTCCCCTTCTGGGACACCAATGAGTCTTATATTTGGACATTTTATTTTATCTATCATATCCCTGAGATCCATTTCGATTTTTTCAATTTTTTCCCCATTCTTTCTTTTGTTCTTTCATTTTCCGTTCTGTGGTTCTCGAGGTTGCTGAGTCATTGTTCAGCTTCCTCTAGTCTTGTATTATGAGTATCCAGAATCTTTTTAATTTGGTCAACAGTTTCTTTTATTTCCGTAAGATCATCTATTTTTTTTATTTACTCTTGCAATTTCTTCTTTATGCTCTTCTAGGGTCTTCTTCATGTCCTTTATATCCTGTGCCATGCTCTTCTTCATATCCTTTATATCCTGCGCCATGCTATCATTGTGTGTCTTTAGTTCTTTGATTAATTGCTCCAAGTACTGTATCTCCTCTGATCTTTTGATTTGGGTGTTTGGGTTTTGGGTTATCCATATTGTCTGGTTTTTTCATATGCTTTAAAATTTTCTGTTGTTTTTGGCCTCTTGGCATTTGCTCTACTTGATAGGGTTTTTTTTTTAGGATATGAAGGATTATTCAGAAACCAGTCTCTAATTTGTCAGATCTACAGCTTGGTGGTGTACACTTTCTCTAACTAACCAGCAGATGGCGTCCGCGAGTCACCTATTCCCCTCAAGTCAGTTCTCCCCAACTTTGTCTTTGTGGTGTGTGAGGGTCTGGTTGTTGTGGGGTCCAATTGGTTCACCAAGTTTGGGTATGTTGTTGGTGCTGTCTGCCCTGAATGTGGGGAGTGTGTCTGAGTGGTTAGGGAGGCAGGGCAGCTTTAATAATCAAACCTCCCAGATGTTTCTGGAGATTTAAGGCTGTTCTCACCACAGATTGTCTCTGTCACTGACCCACAAGTCCTTGGTATTGGCATAGGGTCCCTGGGATTTCCAGGTGGGTTCCTCTTCCCAGCCATGCCCTTCTAGGGTCTCTGCTGAGGGAAGGCTGTGCTACGTCACAAGTGTGCACCATCCCTCAAGGGAAGTTGTGGGCCGCCAGGCCGTGCAGGGGCGTTCCCAGCCTGCTGTAAAGATGGCTGAATGGAGTGTGTTAATTTCGCCCTTTTCTCACAGCACCGCCTTCCCAGCTCCGGGACAATTAGCTGTCAGTGCATGAAAGGCTATTGTCCACACCCAATATTGTGGCATGTGTGCGGTGTTGCTGGAAACACTTCCCATCACACTGGGTCCCTTGGTGTGGCTCTGGGCAGTGGTGCCAGCGCTGGGCAGGAGCGTTTCCAGCCCACTGGGAAGATGGCTACAAGGGGCATGGTTTTTTTCTCCCTTTTGGCTCACCTCTGCCCTCCTCGCTCCAAGACAGCTAGCAGTGGGTGCATGAAAGGCTATCTTCCACGCCAGATATCGAGACGTTCGCACAGCCCTTTCCTGCCATGCTTCACTGTATGGTTCTTGATGCCGTATCTGCAGCCGCTTTTGGGTTTTTTTTAAAAAAGAACTAGTCCGCCTCCAAACGCCAACCCCACACCGAAGCATGGCTGCCGGACATTCAGCAGGCTCACTCACTCGTTTCAGAACGCAGACTCCTGGTTTCACCAAGTGCACAATCCCTGTGGATTTAGCAGACCTTGTCCAGCTGGTACATCACTGGAACTGGTGTTCTGGGTCACTTTCTGGCCTCTATCTAGTATTTTTCATGGAGGTGTTTTTTTGCCCTGTCTCTCCTAGCCGCCATCTTAGGTTCTCAAGAATTATATTTAAAGAGTAAGAGACCTCACACCCTGAACTCAAACCACCCAAAAGTAGAGTCTCTGAACTTGCAATATAGACCCTCAAAGAGTTCCTAGACCTTATTCCAAGAACACGAACTTCCAAATACCTCAGACACAAACCTTGTAACACATACCCTGAAAGAATTCAGAGACATCACAATCTTTACCCAGACTGCCAATCTCTCAGACTCAAAACTATGGGTCATTTTATCCAGTGTATGGGCAAATGAGTAACAAAATAAAGACAAAACATAAATAAATAATGGGAGGGGATAAGGGGTATAGGGTGTCTGGGGCGTTCTTTTTTATTTTTATTATTATGTTTTCATTTTTTGAGGGAATAATGAAAATGTCCTAAAATTGATTGCGGCGATGAATACACAACTATATGATGATGCTGTGAGTCATTGATTGTATACTTTGGATGGATTATATGGTGTGTGAATATATCCCAATAAAATTTAATTTAGAAATGCATTTTAAAAAGAAAAACAAACTGTGGATCACAGAGTCAATTAGTTCAGAGACTTCACATTCTGGACATAGAACCCATATACCTCATATTCAAACATTAAAACAGAAACTTAGAAGATTTGAGAAGTGCTCTTATACCCTGAATACCTCAGACTCAGACCTTGGAACACAGAATTTCAATTAACTCAGACACCTGGCTCAGTGAACAGAGAACCTTATCTGACACTTAAACATTGAAACATAGATTCTAAAGGTAATTAGAAACCTCTAACCCTGATCAAAAACCCAACACATCAGATACAAATTTTAGGACCAATATCCTTAAAAGGACCAGAGACCTCACACCCTAATTAGCAACCTCAAATTCTACCAAATCAAACCTAGGGACAGATGCCCTCCAAAAATTCAGAAACTTCACATAATGAACATACATTCCACAGACTCAAACCTTGGAACACAGAACCTCAAAAATTCAGAGACCTCACAATTTAAACACAGACTCCCAGATACCTCAGATTCAAACCTGGGGACTCAGATTAAAAAAGAACTAGGCCTAAGAGCCTCCTCCCGAATGCCTCTTTGTTGCTCAGATGTGGCCCTCTCTCTCTGGCTAAGCCAACTTGAAAGGTGAAATCACTGCCCTCCCCCCTACGTGGGATCAGACACCCAGGGGAGTGAATCTCCCTGGCAACGTGGAATATGACTCCCGGGGAGGAATGTAGACCTGGCATCGTGGGACGGAGAACATCTTCTTGACCAAAAGGGGGATGTGAAAGGAAATGAAATAAGCTTCAGTGGCAGAGAGATTCCAAAAGGAGCCAAGAGGTCACTCTGGTGGGCACTCTTACGCACACTTTAGACAACCCTTTTTAGGTTCTAAAGAATTGGGGTAGCTGGTGGTGGATACCTGAAACTATCAAACTACAACCCAGAACCCATGAATCTCGAAGACAGTTGTATAAAAATGTAGCTTATGAGGGGTGACAATGGGATTGGGAAAGCCATAAGGACCACACTCCACTTTGTCTAGTTTATGGATGGATGAGTAGAAAAATAGGGGAAGGAAACAAACAGACAAAGGTACCCAGTGTTCTTTTTTACTTCAATTGCTCTTTTTCACTCTAATTATTATTCTTGTTATTTTTGTGTGTGTGCTAATTAAGGTGTCAGGGATTGATTTGGGTGATGAATGTACCACTATGTAATGGTACTGTAAACAATCGAAAGTACGATTTGTTTTGCATGACTGCGTGGTATGTGAATATATCTCAATAAAATGAAGATTAAAAAAAAATAAAAATAAAAATAAAATAAACAAGACAAAAAAAAAAAAAAAAAAAAAGGACCAGAGACCTCACACCCTAATTAGCAACCTCAAATTCTACCAAATCAAACCTGGGGACAGATGCCCTCCAAAAATTCAGAAACTTCACATAATGAACATACATTCCACAGACTCAAACCTTGGAACACAGAACCTCAAAAATTCAGAGACCTCACAATTTAAACATAGACTCCCAGATACCTCAGATTCAAACCTGGGGACTCAGATTAAAAAAGAACTAGGCCTAAGAGCCTCCTCCCGAATGCCTCTTTGTTGCTCAGATGTGGCCCTCTCTCTCTGGCTAAGCCAACTTGAAAGGTGAAATCACTGCCCTCCCCACTACGTGGGATCAGACACCCAGGGGAGTGAATCTCCCTGGCAACGTGGAATATGACTCCCGGGGAGGAATGTAGACCCGGCATCGTGGGACGGAGAACATCTTCTTGACCAAAAGGGGGATATGAAAGGAAATGAAATAAGCTTCAGTGGCAGAGAGATTCCAAAAGGAGCCGAGAGGTCACTCTGGTGGGCACTCTTACGCACACTTTAGACAACCCTTTTTAGGTTCTAAAGAATTGGGGTAGCTGGTGGTGGATACCTGAAACTATCAAACTACAACCCAGAACCCATGAATCTCGAAGACAGTTGTATAAAAATGTAGCTTATGAGGAGTGACAATGGGATTGGGAAAGCCATAAGGACCATACTCCACTTTGTCTAGTTTATGGATGGATGAGTAGAAAAATAGGGGAAGGAAACAAACAGACAAAGGTACCCAGTGTTCTTTTTTACTTCAATTGCTCTTTTTCATTCTAATTATTATTCTTGTTATTTTTGTGTGTGTGCTAATGAAGGTGTCAGGGATTGATTTAGGTGATGAATGTACAACTATGTAATGGTACTGTAAACAATCGAAAGTACGATTTGTTTTGTATGACTGCGTGGTATGTGAATATATCTCAATAAAATGAAGATTAAAAAAACATAAAAAAAGAACTAGGACCTCACATTGTGGATCAGTCACCAAATATCTCACCCCAACTTAAAAAACAAACTCTCAAAGGGTTTAGAGACCCCAACCTTGAACACTTACCACAAACACATCAGACAAAAACCTGGATAAGTAGACCCTTAATGAGTTTAGAGACCTAATACACTTAACATAAACCCCAATTACCTCAGACTTAAACCTTGTAACATAGATCATCATCAACATGTTTAGAACCCTCAAACCCTGAACAAACACCCCAATACATCAGACTAAAAACTTGGGGAAAAAGTCATCAGAGAGTCCAATGACCTCATACCCTGAACACAGATGCCAACACTTCCACCTCCAACCTTGGAACACAGACCCTCAAAGAGTTCTGGCCATCAACATCTGAATACAAACTTCCAAATACCTCAGAGTCAATATTTGGAACTCGGACCCTAAAGAGTTCATAAATCTCATAACCCCAACACAAATTTCCAAATACCTCAGATTCAAACCTTGTAACACAAGCCTTCAAAGAAATCAGGGACCTCACCCCATGAACACAGACCCAAATATGTCAGATTCAAATTTTGCAACCAACCCAACCAGTTTAGAAACATTGCACCCTGAACAGCGACTCTGAAACACTTCAGACTCAAACATGGAACACAGACATTCAAAGATTTCAGGGACATCATAGCCTGAACACAGACTCTTAATATGTCACACTCAAACCTCAGGACTCGGAACTTCTATGTCACACTCAAACCTCGGGACTCGGAACTTCTAAACTTTCAGAGACCTCACATGCTGAACACAGATTTCCAAATATCTTAGACATAAACTTTGGGAAACAGATACTATAAAATTTCAGATACCTCACAGCTTGACACTGACACACAAATATCTCCAAGTCAAAGCAGCCACACAGACCCTCAAAGAATTCTTAGAACTCACACTCAGTACATGGATTTCCAAGTACTACAGACTCAATATTTAGGACAGAGACACTCAGGGATTTCAGGGACCTCAGTTTCTAAACACAGACTCAGTCCCAAATACCTAAGACTCCAACCTTGGAACACAGACCCTAAAAGAGTACCCTGAACTCACAACCTGAACACAGACCCCCTGAACCAGACTCAATATCTGGTACTCATACTATCATTCATAGACCTCACACCCCAAATGTGAACTTCCAAACATCTCAGAATGGAAGCAAATCTTGTGATACACACCCTGAATGAATTTACACAGAATGCAAATACCACAGACTCAAACTTTAGGTCTCCAAACCTCAATCAGTTCAGAGATCTCACACCCTGACCACACAACCCATAAATTATATCAAGTATTAGAACACAGGAACTAAAAATTTGAGAATGCTAACAATCTGAATGCAGACCCAAGGAACCTCAGACTCAAAACTTGGAACAGAGACCCTCAAAGACTTCAGAGACCTCACACCCTAAACACAGAACCCCAAATAATTCACTCTCACACCTTTTGAAATAGACCCTCTGAAAGTTCAGAGACTTCTCACTCACAGACCTCACATACTTCAGCCCTCAAGTCTTGGAACAAAGAACCTCCAAAAGACCAAGGGGCTACCATCATGAACTTGAAATTGAAATACCTCACACCCAAACATAGGACATAGATCCTCAAAGAGCTCAGAGACCTCATACTTTGAACACTGACCCCTAACACCTCAAATTAAAACCTTAAGAAGTTAACCCTCAATCATTTCAAAAACCTAACAAACTGAATATAGACCACCACCAACCCCTTAAAACTTCACTCAAAACTTGAAACATACACCCTCAATGCAATCAGAGATCTCACACAATAAATATAGATTGCTGATAATTCATATCTCAAGCCTTGGGACACAGAACTTCAAAAAGATCAAGGATTTCCCACCCTGAACTTGGACACCAAATATCTCAGGCACAAACACAGGGCATTAACCCTCAGAAAGATGAAAAACCTCACACTTTGAACACTGATTCCCAACACTTCAAACTAAAACCTTAAAAAATATACACTCAATGAGTTTAAGCACCAACTGCATGGACACACGTTGTCCTGGTTACCTCAGACGCAAAATGGAACACAGATCCTCAGTGTTTAGCAACCTCAAACCCTGATCTCAACCCTTATACATCAGACTCAAACCTTGTGACAAACAGCCTCAAAGAGATCAGAGACTTCACACCCTGAAGACAGATCCAAAATGATACCCTATCAAACCTTGGAACATAATTCCTCAAAGAATTCAAAGACCCACACCCTCAACACAAATTCCCAAATACCAGACTCAAATCTTGGAACACAAAAGTTCAACAAGTTCAAGACCTCACATCCTAAAGACAGAATACCCAATACTTCAGACTCCAACTTTGCAGGAGTTACTAGCTCTCACTCCCAGAACATGAACTTCCAAAGCCCTCATACTCAAACCTTGTGACACAATCCCTGCAAGAATTGCAAGACCTCACAACTTTACACAGACCACTCATATCTCAGTCTTAAACTTTGGGTCACAGAACCTCAATGAGTTCAAAGATCTCACAACACAGAAACCATATACTTGATATTCAAACATTAAAACACAGACCCTAAAAGATTTGGAAGTGCTCACACCCTGATCACAAACCCAAAGAATCTCAGACCAAAAATTCAAACCCAGACTCTCAAAACTTTCAGAAACCACACGCCTTAAACACAGATCTTGAAATACCCCTTTCTCAAACACTGGGATGCAGACTCTCTAAAAGTTCAGAGACCTAATGCTCAAAACATAGACCTCAATACCTCAGCCTCAAACCTGGGAACATAGAACCTCAGAAAAGTCAAGGATCTCCAACCCTGAACTCAGGCACCAAATACATCACACTGAAATATAGGGCAGAGACCCTCAAAGAATTCAGAGACCTCATACTTTAAAAACTGTCCCCTTACACCTCAGACTAAACCCTTAAAAAGAAACTATCAATCAGTTCAGACACCTAATGCATTGAAAAATGACACCCCTCGTAACCTCAGACTCAAATGTTGAAATACAGATTCTCAACATGTTTAGACACATCAAACCCTAAACTCAGCGCCAATACATCAGCCTTACACTTTGGTACAAACACCCTCAAAAACATCAGAGACTTCACACTGAATTCAGACCTCAAATGCCTCTGATTCAAATCTTGGAAGACAGGACCTCTAGAATTCATAGACATCACATCTTGAACACAAATTCCCATATATCACAAACACAAATCTTGGAAGACACACCCTCAAACAAATCAGAGACCTCACACCCTGATCACAGAACTCAAACTCCTGCAATTTAAACCTTGGGATATAGGCCATCAGAGAATTCAGAAAAAAGTCACATCTTGAACACAATTCCATGAATTATACTGACTCAAAACTTGGAACACAGATGCTCATACATTTCATATACCACATATTCTAACACAGATCCTTATATATCTCAGTTTCAGTCCTGAGAAAAATGCCTCACATGCCTCACATTCTAAACATAGACAACCCAAAACCTCAAATTCAAAATTTTCAACAAAAATCCTCAAAGATTTAAGGGATCTTACAGCTGAAACACAGATCCCATATACATCAATTAAAACCTTAAACCCTGTGGCTCAAATGTCCTTTATTCAGCATATGGACAGATGGGTAGGAAAATGGGGACAAAAAGTAAATGAATAATGGGGGGGGGCGGCTTTGGAATGTTTTGGGTGTTCTTTTTTACTTTTATTTTTATTCTTATTTTTATTTTTTGAAGTAATGAAAATGTTCAAAAATTGATTGTGGTGATGAACATACAACTATATGATGATACTGTGAACAACTGATTGTACACTTTGGATGATTGTATGGTATATAAATATATCTCAATAAAATTACATAAATACAGAAAAAAAAAAAACCTTAAGACACAGACCCTTAAAGAGTTCAAAGACCACACACCTTGAACACTGACCCCAAACACCTCATATTAAAAGCTAGAAAAGTTCAGATGCTCTGAATATAACCCTTCTGTGACCTCAGACCCAAAGATGAAACACATCATCCAAGCATTTGGAAACCTCAAATACTAAATTGGGACTCCAAATGCATCAGATTCAATCTTTGGGGAAAATACACTCAAGTTTTCAGACCTCAAGCCCTGAACACAGACCCCGAAATGATTCAGACTCAAATATTGGAAGACTGAGTCTCAATGAGTTCGGGGAATTCACACCCTGAAAACAAAACCACAAAATAACTCAGATTAAAATTTAGAAACCACAAACAGTGAACCCTATTGTAAATGATGGACTACAGTTACTAGTATAATTATAAAAAGTTCTTTCTTGAATTGTAACAAATGTACCACACTAATGCAAGGTGTTAATAATGGGGTAGTATATGGGAACTGTATTTTATGCACGGTTTTTCTGCAAACCTACAACTTATCTAATAAATAATAAAATAAAAATTGGAAACAAACACTCAAAGATTTCAGAACTTTCGCACCAAAACAAAGATCCCATATTCCCCTGACTCCAACTTTGGACACAGAATGTCAAAGGGTTCAGAGAACTCACACTCTAAACACAGAGTCACAAATACCTCAGACTCAAAAAGATCATGAACCTCACCTCTTGTCTCAGACACCAAATACCTCTGACTCAACTTAGAAAACAAACCCTCAAAGTGTTTGGAGACCCCAACCTTGAACATTTACCACAAACACATTCAGACACAAAATTTGAAAAGTAGACCTTCAGTGAATTCAGAGACATTACAAACTGAACATAAACCCCCATTAACTCAGATTCAAATCTCGGAACACAGATCATCACAGTGTTTAGAAACCTCAAAACCTGAACTCATACCCCAATACATCAGAATCCAAGCTTGAGACAGAGATCTACATGAATTTACAGTCCTCACACCCTAAGCACAGACCCTAAACCCCTCTGACCCCAACCGTGAAACACAGACCCTGAAAGAGTTCTGTGACCTCAAACCCTGAACACAGACCTTTAAACACTTCACACTCAATGTTGCTATATTAGGTAACTTTCTTGGGGTAAAGTAGGAACATGTTGGAAGTAAAGCAGTTATCTTAGGTTAGTTGTCTTTTTCTTACTCCCTTGTTATGGTCTCTTTGAAATGCTCTTTTATTGTATGTTTTTTTTTTTAATTTTTTTTTTCATACAGTTGATTTTAAAAAGGGAAAAAAGTTAAAAAAATTAAAAAAAAACAAGGAAAAAAATATGTAGAGCCCCCTTGAGGAGCCTGTGGAGAATGCAGGGGTATTGGCCTACCCCACCTCGATGGTTGCTAACATGACCACAGACATAGGGGACTGGTGGTTTGATGGGTTGAGCCCTCTACCATAGGATTTACCCTTGGGAAGACGGTTGCTGCAAAGGAGAGGCTAGGCCTCCCTATAATTGTGCCTAAGAGCCTCCTCCCGAATGCCTCTTTGTTTCTCAGATGTGGCCCTCTCTCTCTACCTAAGCCAACTTGAAAGGTGAAATCACTGCCCTCCCCACTACGTGGGATCAGACACCCAGGGGAGTGAATCTCCCTGGCAACGTGGAATATGACTCCCGGGGAGGAATGTAGACCTGGCATCGTGGGACGGAGAACA
The DNA here is from genome assembly GCF_015220235.1 of Choloepus didactylus. Classification (NCBI taxonomy): domain Eukaryota; kingdom Metazoa; phylum Chordata; class Mammalia; order Pilosa; family Megalonychidae; genus Choloepus; species Choloepus didactylus. The sequence goes on along the minus strand of NC_051334.1, from coordinate 50,956,618 downwards.
TCTTCTTGACCAAAAGGGGGATGTGAAAGGAAATGAAATAAGCTTCAGTGGCAGAGAGATTCCAAAAGGAGCCGAGAGGTCACTCTAGTGGGCACTCTTACGCACAATTTAGACAACCCTTTTTAGGTTCTAAAGAATTGGGGTAGTTGGTGGTGGATACCTGAAACTATCAAACTACAACCCAGAACCCATGAATCTCAAAGACAATTGTATAAAAATGTAGCTTATGAGGGGTGACAATGGGATTGGGAAAGCCATAAGGACCACACTCCACTTTGTCTAGTTTATGGATGGATGAGTAGAAAAATAGGGGAAGGAAACAAACAAACAAACAGACAAAGGTACCCAGTGTTCTGTTTTACTTCAATTGCTCTTTTTCACTTTAATTATTATTCTTGTTATTTTTGGGTGTGTGCTAATGAAGGTGTCAGGGATTGATTTAGGTGATGAATGTACAACTATGTAATGGTACTGTGAACAACTGAATGTACGATTTGTTTTGTATGACTGCGTGGTATGTGAATATATCTCAATAAAATGAAGATTAAAAAATATATCAATATATTAAAATGCTGAAAGTTATATCATTTGCAACCATTTAAACCTAACAATGAAAATATTTATATATCAACTTAAAAAAAAAAATAAACACTTCACACTCAGTAGTTGGAACCTAGACCCTTGAGAGTTCATAAATTTCACACCCAGAACATGAATTTCCAAACACATCTGAAATACTTCAGACTCAAACATTGGGAAAATGAACCTTATTGAGATCAGAGACTTCACACCTTGAATTCAAAACCCCAAACACTTCATATTCAAATTTGGAATACAGATCCTCAAAGATTTCAGAGATTTCACACATGAAAACAAATCCTTAATATGTCACACACAAACCTTGTGACACAGGCCCTCTAAAATTTCAAAGATCTTACATGCTGAACTTTTGGAAACTGACCCCTAAAAGTTCACACTGACATACTCAATATCTCTAATTCAAATCACAGAATTAAGGCTTGCAAAGAATTAATAAACTTCACATTGAACACAAATCCCCCAATACTACAGACTTAAATCTTGGAGCACAGACCCTCAAAGAGTTCACAGACCTCATATTCTGGACACAGATACAAAACACTTCAAACTCCAACCTTGGATCACAGGCTGCCAAATAATCCATGATCTCACAACATGTACACAGACGTCCAATTACCTCAAAATCAATATTTGGAACCAAGACCTTTAAAGAGTTAAAAGATCTCACACCTAGAACACTAACTTCCAACATCTTAATTCAAATCTTGTTACACAATCCCTTAAAGATATCAAGAATGATACACCATGAAGACAGAACGCCAAACACTTAAGAATCAAAATTTGGGACATAGATCTTCAACAAGTTCAGGGACCTTGCACCCTAATCACTGAACCCAAATACCACACTTTAACATTAAAATGGAGTCCCTAAGTGATTTGTGAGTGTCCAAATCCTGAACACAGACCCAAAATATCTCAGACTCAGACCTTGGAAAACAGACCCTCAAAGGTTTCAGAGACTTAACAACCTGAACAAGAACTTCCAAGAGCCCCAGACTTAAATTTATGGCACAAATCCTGAAAGAATTAAGAGACCTCACAATCTTAAAACAGATTGAAAATATTTCAGACTTAAATTTGTGTCACAGAATCTTAACAAGTTCAGAGATCTCACAGACCCCATATAGCTCATATTCAAACATTAAAAAACAGAAAGAAAAGGTTTGTGAGTGCACACTGTTTGATCACAGACACAAAGAACCTCAGATTCAATTCTAGGAATACAAGATCTCAAAGAATTTAGAGACATCCCACCCTGAACACAAATCCCCAACAACCACAGACTCAAATCCTGGTACTAAGACCCTCAAAAAGTTCAGAGACCACACATTCTCATCATAGACACAAAGAATTTCAGATTCAAACACATAAACACAGATCCTGAAAGACCTCGTGACCTCACAACCATAGCACAGACATCCAAATATTGAGAACCAATATTTGGAACCCAGACCTTCAGAGAGTTCATAGACCTCACATCCAGTACACAAACTTTCAAACACCTCAGACTCATACGTTATGACACAACCCTTCAAACAATTAGAAGTCCTCACACAATGAACACAGACACCATAACACCTCAGACTCAATTTTGAGATCACAGATCTTCAGCAAGTTCAGATAAGCTCACCCCTGAACATAGAACCCAAATAACTCAAATTCAAACATTAAAACACAGAATGGAAAAGAAGTGCTCACACCCAGAACATAGAGACCCAAAGTACCTCAGACTCAAACCTTGGAACCCAGACTCTCAAAGATTTCAGAAGCTTCACACACTAAACAAATACACACAAATACATCACCCTTAAATCCTAATGCACAACCCTTCCTTGAATTCAAATAATTCAAAGATCTCACACCAAAAACAAAGATCCCTAAATAAGTCAGCCTCAATCCTAAGAAGAATTATTTTTAAAGAGTCAGAGACCTGACACCATGAACACAGACCACCAAAAACTGTGGTTTCCAAATTTGCAATGCAGATACTCAAAGAGTACACACTCAGAACAAAAACTTCCAAACACCTAGGACTCGAACTTGGTCACACAACGCCTGAACGAATTCAGAAGCCTTACAACGTTTTTCAGGCTGAAAATACTCAGACTCAAACTTTGGGTTGCAAAACCTCAATCAGTTCAGAGACCTCACACCCTGAACATACAATCCATAAACCTTGTATTCAAATATTAAAACACAGGAACTAAAATTTGAGAATGTGAACAACCTGAACACATATCCCAGGAACCTGAGACTCAAAACTTGGAACAGAGACCCTCAGAGATTTCAGAGGCCTCACACCCTAAACACAGAACTCCCACCCTGAACTCACATGAAATACTCCTGACCCAAACATGGGACAAAGATCCTCATGAGGTCAGACCTCACACCTTGAACACTGACCCTCAACAACTCAGAATAAACTCTTGAAAAATAGACTCTCAATAGTTCAGAAACCTAATTCTCTGAACACAGACCTCCTTGTTACCTCAGATTCAAATTTTGGAACAAATACCCTCAATGCAATCAGAGATCTCACATGCTAAATACAAACTGCCAAATAACTCAGATCTCAAACCTTGGAGCACAGAACTTGAAAATGATCAAGAACCTCCCAAACTGAACTCAGACACCAAATACCTGAGACTCATACATAGGACATAGTCCTTCCGAAAGACCAGAAGCCTCACATCCTGAATACTGACTCTCAACATTTCAAACTAAAACTCTGAAAATTTGATGCTCAACAAGTTCAGACATCTACTGCATTGAACACACACTGTCCTTGTTACCTCAGACGTAAACATTGGAAGAATTGAAATCTGTGGATCCTCAGTGTTTAGCAACCTCAAACCCTGAACTCAACCTCATTACATCAGACTCAAACCTTGTGACAAACAGCCTCAAAGAGATCAAAGACCTCATACCCTGACCACAGATCCCAAATGCCTCCCTTTCAAATCTTGGAACGCAAGCCCTCAGAGAAGGCAGAAACTCACACCCTGAATATAAGTTCCCAAATATCATAGACTCAAATCTTGGAAAACAGCCCCTAAAAAGAGTTGAGGATCTCCAAACATGAGCACAGATCCTCAAATACAAGCAAACTTTGGGTCACAGATCTTCAACAATATCAGAGAACTCATGCTCTGAATAGAGAATCCAAATACATCACATTTCAACATTAAAACACAGACCCTAGAAGATGTTTTATTGCACAAACCCTGAACAAAGACTCAAAGTACTTCTAACATGAACCTTGGAACACAGGCCCTCAAAGACTTTAAAGATTGCACATTCTAAACACAGACTCCCAAATGCCTCAGACTCAGTTCTAATATCCTTTAAAGAATCAGAGATCTCACACTTTGAACACAAAACCCCAATACCTCAGACTCCAACTTGGCAATACAGACCCTGAAAGAGTTGCTAGACCTCACTCCCAGAACACAAACTTCCAAATACCTCAGAATCAAACCCTGTGACAGAAACCCTGCAAGAATTGAAATACCTCACAACGTTTACACAGACCACATATATCTCGGTCTTAAACTTTGAGTGACAGAACCTCATTGAGTACAGACACATCACACCCTGAACACAGAACCCATATAGCTCACATTCAAACAGTAAAACACAGACTTTAAATGACTTGTGAGTGCTTACACACCAAACACAGACCCAAAGAACCTCACACTGAAACCTTAGAACCCTGACTTTCAAAGATTTCAGAGACTTCATGCCATAAATATAGACCTCCCAATACCTCACACTCAAACCTTGGATGCAGACTCTAAAACTTCAAAGAATTCATACTGTAAGCACAGACTGCCAAATATTTCAGACAAAAACTAGAGACATACATCCCAAAGTATTCAGAGATCTCATACCCTCAACACAGACCCCAAATATCTCACATTCAAACCTTGGGACACAGACCCATTTAAATTAGAAATATCACCTACCAGGAACATTGACAAATGCCTCATATTCAAGCCTTGGGACACAGACTTCAAACTGTTCATGACCTCATACCTCACACAAAGACTTCCAAGTACCTCAGACTCAAACCTTGGAATAAGGACCTTCACATAATTAAGAAATCTCACAACCTGAGCATAGAACCCCAAATACCTCAAGCTAAAACTTTATAACACAGACCCTCAATGAGTTCAAAGTCCTAACTCCTGAAACTCAGAACCCAGTTAGTTCAGATTCAAACCTGATGACAAGTCCTCAAAATTTTCAGAGTCCCCTCAGACTGAGCATAGACCTTTAAATATCTCAGACACAAACCTTGGTACACAGAGTTTCAAAGATTTCAGATATCCTGAGCCCCTCATCACATACTCCCCAATATCTCTGACTCAAACCTCAGAACACAAACCATCAAAGAATTTATAATCCTCAAACACTGGAACACAGAATGTCCAAAAAGCCAAAGGTCTCATATCCTGAACTGAGTCACTAAATACCTTGATCCCAAATGTAGGACACAGACTCTGAAAGAGTTCAGAGACGTCACACGTTAAACAAAGACTACAACACCTCAGACTAAAACCTTGAAAAATATACCCTCAATCAATTCACACACCTAACACACTGAACACAGAACACCCTTGTCACCAAAGACTCAAACATTTGAACAGAGATCCTTAAAGTGTTTAGAACCTCAAACCTGGAATGGAACCCAAACTCATCAGACTTAAACCTCAGGACATACAGTCTCAAGGATATCAGTGCCTCACATCCTGAACACAGACCCCAAATGCCTCCAATTCAAGTCTTGGAACACAGATCCCCAAAGACTTTAAAGACTTCACACTTTGAACACAAATGCTCAAATACCATGGACTACAATCTTGGAATGCAGACTCTGAAAGATTTCTGCTATCTCATGACATGAACACAGAAATCTAAATACCTCTGACTCAATATTTGGAACCCAGACACTCAAAGTGTTCAGAGACCTCTCATTCAGAACACAGACCCCTAATCACTGTATATAAAAACATCTAAAAACAGATCTTCAGTGGGTTCAGAGATGTAATGCCACGAACACTGACTCCAAGGTACGTTAGAGTCTAATCTTGCCACAAATATCACTAAAGCATTTATAACCAACAAACCCTGAATACAGATGCCAAATACATCAGACTCAAACCTGGGAGAAACATCCTTAAAGTGTTCAGAGGCTTCACCTATTGATCACAGACTCCAAAATACCTCAGACTCAAATTTTGAACACAGACCCTAAAAGAGTTCCTAGACCTCACACCCAGAACACCGCAGACTCAAATCTTGGGACAAAACCATGCAAGATTTTAGAGACCTTACAACCTTTACACAGACCCTGAAATACCCCATACTCATACTTTAAGGCACAGACCCTCTAAAAGTTCATAAACCTCACAGTCTAAACACAGACCCCAAATGCCTCAGACCTCAAACCTTAGAACACAGACTCTCAAAAGGATGAAAGATCTTACACCCTAACACAGACACCAAATACCTCAGACCAAAACATAAGACATAGAACCATAAAGAGTACAGAGACCTTACACCTTGAACACTGACCTCCAACAGCACAGATTAAAACTGTGAAAAATAGATTCTCAATGAGTTCAGACACGTAATGCACTGAAGAAAGACTCCTTTATTACCTCAGATGCAAACATTGGAATACAGATCTTCAAAGTATTTAGAAAACTCAAACCCTGAATTTAACCCCAATACTTGACTGTATCTTGGGACAAAAAAGTTTCAAAGAGACCAGAAGCCTCATACCCTGAACATAGACTCCAAATGTTTGCAATTCAAACTGTGGAACACAGGCTCAAACTGTATTCCAAGACTTCACTCCCTAAACACAAATCCCCAAATACTAATTCTCATATCTTGGAACACAAACTCTCAATGAATTACATGATTTCACATACTAAACACAAGCACCAAACATCTCAGACACTGTGGTAGTTTGAAGCTGTATGTACCCCAGAAAAACATGTTCTAAAATCTAACCCATTCAAGTGGATGTAAACCCACTGTAAGTAGGACTTTTTGATGAGGCTACTTCAGTTAAAGTGTGGCTCACCTCATTCAGGATGGGACTTAATCCTATTACTGGAGTCCTTTATAAATAGAATGGAGACAGAGAGAGAGAAAGAGATCGAGAAAGCCACAGAAGTGAGAAGCTGAAAGCAACAAAAACCAGAAGAGAAGGGAGAAAGCAGCAGATGTCACCATGTGCCTTGCCATGTGGCAGAGGAGCCAAGGATCACCTGCAGTTGGTCTTCAGGAAGAAAGCATCGCCTTGATGATGCCTTCACTTGGATATTTTCCTGGACTCTAACCATGAGCGAATAAATTCCCATTGTCCAATCTTGATCCATTTCATGATTTTTGCCTTAAGCAGCCTAGGAAACTAAAACAGACACAAACCATGGTAACGTGGACTGTCAAAAAGTTCCACAATCTTGTAACCTGTGCATGAGCCTCTAAATACCTCAGACTCATTATTTCAAACTCAGCTGCCAAACAGTTCATAGATCTCACACCCAGAGAAAAAACTTCAGTCTCAAAACTTGTAACACAAATTCAGAGAACTTATACCATATATGCCGGCTGCAAACACTTCATTCTCAAATTTTGGGCCACAGACCTTGAAGTTCGGAAACCTCACACACTGAACAGCAAACACGAACACCTCACATTCAAACATTAAAACATGGATCCTAAGAGAGTTGTGAGTGCTCAAAGCCTGAACACAGACCCAAAGTACCTCAAAGATTTCAGAGACCTTACACGCTGAAAACTAACCCCGTATATCTTACATGCAAACCTTGGGACACAGGCTGCCTAAGAGTTCAATGACATCACAGCCTGAACAGAGCTCCCCAAATGCCTTAGAGTCTGACCTTGCAATCCAGACCCTGAAAAATTTGGAGACCTTATACCCTGAATGCAGACCCCCCAATACCTCAGACCATAATGTGTACCACTGACCCTCAAGGATTTCAAAGACCCCACACCCTAAAATCAGATCCACAAATACACCAATGAAAACTTTAATACAGATACCGTAAAAGTGTTAAGAGACTTCACAGTCTAAATACAGACTCCCAAATAACTCAGTGCCAAACTTAGGACCCAGAATGCTTACATGTTAAGAAACCTTACAAAATGAAATCAACCCCTAAAGTCAAACTCAAACCTTGGAACAGATTCTCAGGTCTTCAGAGACCTGACATGGTGAGCAGACCTCCCAGTTACTTCATATTCAAACCTTGAATCACAGATCATTCAACTGTTTAGAAATCTCAAACCCTGAACTCAGACTCCAAACACATTTGGGACAAAGATCCTCAAAGTGTTCAGACACTTCACACCCTGAATACAGACCCCAAAATATTTGGGACTCAAACTTGGATGATAGACCCTTAATGAGTTCAGCAACTTCACACCCTGAATACATAACCACAAATACTGGAGATTAAACTTGAAACACAGATGCTCAGAGATTTCAAAGACTTTAAACAAACCCTGAACAAGACCCTAATAATTCACACTCACATTTTCAGACAGACACTACAAACATCCTTTGATCTCACTAAACATAGACACTCAAATAATTCAGACTGGAATCTTGGGAAACACAGACCTCTTAAAATTTCAGATACCTCACAAGTTGAGCACTGGCACACAAATACCTCAGTTTTAAACCTTAAGACACAGAAAGCAAAGCAATCAGAGACTTCACCCCCGGAACAGAGACCACAAATACCTCTAACTCAAATTTTGAAACATGGGCCACAAAATATTCAGGAACTTCACACCCTAACACAAATCCCCGATATTACAGACACAAATATTGGAAAACAGACCCTCAGAGATCAGACACCTCACACCTCTTAGACACCCCAAAACCTCAGTATAAATCTTTGGAATACTGATCCTGAAAGATTTCCACAACCTTGTCAAATAAACACAGATCCTCAAATACTTCAGACTGCTTACTTTGGGTCCTAGACCCTGAATGAATTCAGAGAATTCACACACTGAACACAGGACTCAAATACCTCATATTCAAACATTAAAACACAGATCCTAAAAGATTTGAGAGTTCTCATACCCAGAACACAGATGCAGAAACTTTAGACTCAAATGTTGGAGCACAGACTCTCAAAGATTTCAAAGACCTCACACCATAAACATAGAACCACAAATATATCAAATCCAAATTTTAGGACACAGAGGCTCAAAGAGTTCAAAGACCTCACACTCTAAAAACAGACACCAAATACCTCAGACCAAAACTTAAGACACAGACCTTTTAAAACTTCAGAGACCTTGCACACTGAAACTAGATCCCAAATACCTTACCCTCAAACTTTGGGACACAATCTCCCTAACATTGGGTTAGGTAATGGTGTCTTATATATGATACCAAAAGCACAAGCAACAATAGAAAAAATAGATAAGTAGGAATTAAATAAAATATAAAAACTTTTGGACATCAAAAGACACCATAAATAAAGCAAAATGGCAGCTCCTGAATGGGAGAAAATACTTGCAAATCATATCTGATAAGGGTCTAGTATTCAGAATATATAAAGAAGCCCTACCACTCAACAACAAAAAGACAAATCAATTAAATAATGGAAAGAGGACTTGAATAGACATCTCTTCAAAGAAGATATACAAATGATCAATAAGCACACGAAAAGATGCTCCACATCATTAGCCACTAGGCAAATGCAAAACAAAAACACGATTAGATACCTCTTTACCCCTATTAGGATGGCTGTAATAAAAAGACAGATAACAACTGTTGGCAAGGATGTGGAGAAGTTAGAAACTGTGTACATTGCTGGTAGGAATGTAAAATGTAGCCACTTTGGAAAGCAGTTTGGCATTTCCTTAAAAAGTTAAGCATAAATTTCATAGAGTCAGAAACTAGAATATGGGTTACCAGGGGCTGGGGTTGGGGGTAGGGAATGGGAAATTAATGCTTAACTGGTACCGAGTTTCTATTTGGGGTGATGGAAAATTTTTGGTAAATGATGGTGGTGATGATAGCACAACACTGTGGATGCAATTAACACCATTGAATTGTATATTTGAAAGTGGTTAAAATGGGAAATTTTAGATTGTATATACATTACCAAAATAAAAATTTCTAAAAACCCATAGAACTCCAACACAACAGTGAGCCCTTATATAAACTATGGCCTATAGTTAATAGCAGAATTATAATAACATTGTTTCATCAATTGTAACAAAGGTACCACACTAATGCAAAGTGTTAATAATAGGGAAATCTGCGTTGGGGGGTGGGGTGCAGTATAATGAAAAACTTGTCTGGTCTTTGTCCTCAATTCCTGGGGAAGCAGTCTCTGAATGTTTGGATTTTCCTGTGTTAGGAGTGTCTTTTGTTCTTCATGGTGGACCCAGGACCACAGTTGATAGTTCATATGTTAACATGATGACAGGGAGGCCAGCCACACCTGCAGTCTTAGGGTGGGGGCTGGCCACAACAGGAAGACCAACCAGATGGTTAGGGGGTTGGGGCTTTGAGCTCTGCCATGTCTGCCTATCTCCCTGACCTCTGGGAGGGGAGGGGTCTGCAGATTGAATTCAACCATGTGGGCATTGATTCCATCGATCATGCCTACATAAAAAGATCCCATATAAACTCAGGACAGTCAAAGCCATGATAAGCTTCCATGATTGAGAAAATATATCGTTGCTGTGCTGAGAGGGTGATGTGTTTTGACTCCATGTGGACAGCACATGGAAGCTTGCATTTGAGATCCTCCCAGACCTCACCCTATATGTCTCTTCTTTTGGCTTCTTCTAATTTGTATGATTTTACTATAATAAAGCTATAATTGTAAGTATAGCTTTCAAAGGGTTCTGTGAGTTGTTCTAGTGAATTATCAAACCCCATGGCAGGGGGGGTTGGAACCCCTAAATTTATAGCCAGTTGGTCAGAAGTACAGGTGTTTGGGCCCCCAAACTTATGACTACTGCCCAAAGACAATCTTGTAGAGGATGACCCTTAACCTGTGAGTTCTAGCCTAACTCCAGGTAGAATAAGAACTGAATTGGATTGAGTGACTTGGCAGTCCTTGCAGTTGCTGACTCAAGTTTCTGATACCAATACAGTTCCTGGTGGCAGAAGCTGTGCAGTTGAATTGATAAATGTTTTTGATAGTCTCCTCAGGAGGTATTTGGGAACTCTGTACTTTGTATATGATTTTTTCTGTAAATCTACAACTTCTCTAATAGACAAGTTAACCATAGCATTACCTTATGATCCAGAAATTCCAGTCGTATGTATATCCAAGAGAAATGAAAATATATGTCCACACAAAGACTTTTACATAAATATTCATAGCAATATTATTCAAAATAGACCAATATGGAAACAATCCAAATGTCCATCAACTGATGAATGGATAAACAAAATGTGACACATCCATACAATAAAATATTATTCAGCCATGCAAAGGAACAAAGTACTAATACATGCTTCAACATGGATGAACCTTGAAAACATTACCTTGAAGCCAGAGGTAAGTAAAATAAGCCTGACACAAAAGAACACATATTGTATGATCCCATTTATATGAAATGTCCAAAAAAGTCAAATCTATACAGATAAAAAGTAGATTAGTGGTTGTGAGAGGCTGGGGATATAAATGGGGAATAACTGTAAGTGCATACAAGGTGGGCTTTTTTAGGGTGATGAAAATATTCTAAAATTAGATAGTGATTAAAGTTGTACACTCTATAAATATACTAAAATTCATTGACATACACTTACATTGAATCATAAACTTAAAACAGGTGAATTTCATGGTTTGTAAAGTATATCTCAATAAAGCTATCTTAAAAAATGAAAGCGTGTACACTCAATTTCCAGGTGTCTAAGTTCTTTTTAAATTATGTGTGCCATCCTAAAGAAGGTATTGGTGGGATGTTAACAGCATTATCCTTCTCTGAATTAATTACATAATTGTTCACCTTGGACCACCTATAGCTCTTCCTGGGTACACCATCAAATTTCACACTAAGGTAGCATCCACCCCATAGAATGAGATTTAGAAGTTGCAAAGACACTAATACGATTGTGGAGGATCATCTGTGTTATTGTCCCCTTCCTTAAAGGCAAAGAACAAAAACTAGTAACATGAGTAGACAGTGACACAGAATGAGGTTTTGTGGGAAAGAGGGGGTCTTAAGTTATAGAATATCTCCAGCATAACCAGAAGAGTTGTGAGGAAATACCATTTCTCTCCTTTCTTTAATTGGGCTCAGATTCCCTTCTGTATGTGATCAAAATGTATTAATCTAAGTACACAAATACTCATAGATAATTACAATAATCATTGTAATTACAATACCAATTCCCATTGGATTACACGTATGTATTCGCTTTACAATATTCAGAGCATTTTTATGTGACTTAGTTCATTCATTCTTGCAACTCTAAGAAGTAGACAAGCCTGAGTCAAACAATCACTGGCTTAGGATCAGCACTCCTGTGGGACATCTCTGGCTCCTGGGGTCATCCACTGCCCTATGACCTCCTATACACTGACCTCTACCCCTTTGGACCTCTGATAACTGCCTGATCTGTCCTAATCTCTCTGCTCTTCTTCAAATTGACTCCTTATTGGTTTGATTTATAGTACCTAGTCCTCATAATCTACATGATAAATCACAAAGTTTTGCAAATGTTACCTTATTAATTCATCTGCTATTCTCAGGCCTTTATCATCTCTCATTCATACTACTATAACATCCTCCCAACTATTTTCTGCCTCCATTTTTGCCCCTTGATTTAGTCACCTTCATGGCAATAAAAAAAGGTGGTTCAATCAAAGTGTTTAAATTAAAAGGGTTGGATTAATGGACATTCACAGAGGTTGTGGCAGGGTTAAAGAAACCAACAAAGGATGATGAGGCACCCAGGGAATAGCAAAAGCAGGAAGTCCACACCATCCCTAAAAGTGAAGGGGCAAGAGGAGGGAGCAGTGTTACTGAACCCAGTGAGAACTGAAGCAGTGTTAGAGGGGCCACCAGATAGGAGCTGTGGTTGTAGATAAACACAGACACTGATGGAACCACAGCCAGGCAGGGAAGGAGCAGGGAGAGGGGGGACAGAAAAATACCCACAAACTCGCTCTCTAACCACAGATCTACTGCAGGGACCCGCTACCTCCATCCTTCCATTGTCCGAATTCAGTCAGAAGGTGGAAGATATAGTGATTTTTAAACATGTCATCAAATTCTTTAACACTCCTTTCATTGAGGAATAGAGTCCAATTCTCTTCCACTTGAATATGGGCCAGACTTAATGACTCATTTCTAATGAATACAATGTGGTGAAGTAATTCTATGTAACTTCTAAGACCAGCTTATAAAAGGCAATTACAGCTTCTGCCCTGCTCTCTCTCTCGGGGTACTTGTCCTTGGAACACAGCCATGCTATGAGAAAGTCCAAGCCACTTGGTGAGGCCATGTATAGACAGGTGCTTTGACCCATGTTAAGTAAAATAAAATGGCCACATGCATTGGGCATTGCCAGGGGGACTCATTTCTGAGAAGGGCTTTTCTAGAAGACAAAAACAATTGATATGCAGGAGCTTTCTGAGAAAATGGAACAATGGAATGCACGCTATAGAACTACAGATAAGCCACACCTGCTGATGAACTAGTTGCGGTCCAGGAGAGATAGCTTATCAGAATGGACACGCATACCATGCTAATCAATGTATATCTGTTCCCCACTTTGTAAGACCCTCCCCTATGTAAATGGAAATTTAATGTCAGCCAATCAGAACATTTCCTCACTTGTTTCTGCATTCACCCTATGAGTATCCCCTTTCCACTCCCTGGGTACACCTCCCTTCTACTTTCAGAATGGGAAGCTTCATGATTCATGAATCGCTCGATAAAGCTGTGAGATACTAAATTTAATGCTCGCACTAAGCTGTTTTCCAGAACACAAAGGGCGGGGGGAAGTTCTTAATCTTGGCTATTTTCCAGGATCACAGGACTTAGGTAAAATTTAACACTGTCAAACAGAAGATGATATGGCATTTGAGCCTTCTGGCTATATATCCTAGTTCCATGTTGCTTAATCTGCTCTACCTACAAAAAAAGAAAGGAGAAATGCCACCTAATCAAAAATGACCCAACGAGTGTTCATAAATCTCCCCCCACATCCTATAAAGCCTAAGGCTTCAGTGGTAACTCTACTATGAAAGAAAATATAAAATTTATATTTGGCTGTATTCAGAAAGCTTTTGAGTAAAATTAGCATAGGCACGTTCTGACAGGAGTTGAATTCTGGCCCTTGTTTCCTGACTCAACCATTTGTTGTGAAATACAATTACTCTCCCCTGCTCTCTTTTCTTTTACATCTCCACCCACATTCCTCCAGACCCCCACCATGCTTACCTGCATTCCATTTCTCCTCTTGCCTCATTAGTCCCCTTTTGGAGCCCCTCCAAGGTAACTTGATCCCTCTGTTCCAGCAAGCATTTCATTCACTCCCTTTGACACACCAAAGCAAAAATGTAGCCATTAAAATGATGAAAGAAAAGAGAATCTGCAAAAGAAAAACTATTCTGAGGGAAAAATTGAAAAGGAGAGTTTATTTAAAAAAAAAAAAAAGCCAACTACAGACAGATAAAATATACCAAATTTCTCGACCCTTTCTTTCCCCATTCCCCCATTCCATTCTAAGCTGTCCCCATTTTTCAAAAAGCCTCAAAGGAACAATTTCAGAGAGTACCTGACTCATTAAAAAGGCCTGTAGCCACAGGAACTAGAAGCAATTACAATCAGCTGATATGAATCTGAAAGTCATTAGGATCAAATATGCACACAAGGGAACTCGATGCATTAAGGAATCAGTGAATCTGAAATCAAACCTCTTTCACCCTGAAAAAATCACTGTGTTTCATGCTGGTCATATTCCAAGTCCTGCCAAATGAGTTAAACTTTTGCTACTCCATGAGTGACTCTCTTACTCTTCCTAAATTCCTATTCTTTAACTTCCCAGCCTGAGCCCCTCCATTCACCTTGCTAGAGCACAGATGGGTGTTCCAGTTTACTAATGCTGCCATTATGCAAAACACCAGAAACGGATCGGCTTTTATAAAGGGATTTTATTTGGTTACAAAGTTACAGTCTTAAGACCATAAAGTGTCCAAGGTAAGGCATCAACAATAGGGTACCTTCACTGGAGAAAGGCCATTGGCATCCAGAAAACCCGTTAGCTGGGAAGGCACATGGCTGGCGTCTGCTGATCCCAGGTTGTGTTCCAGCTCCTCTCTCAGCTCCTTTGCATTCTCTCTAAGCTGCAGCTACTCTGGGCCTGTGTGGTTCTTTTTAAAGTACCCATGCTGACTAGTCAGGGCCACACCTCCATGGAAATAATCTAATCAAAGGTATTACCAACAGTTAGGTGGGTCACATCTCCATGGAAACAACCTAATCCAAGGATTCCAACCTAATCAACACTAATATGTCTGCCACCACAAGACTGCATTAAAGAACATGGTGTTTGGGGGGACATAATACATCCAAACCAGCACAATGGGTTATCAGATTCTAGCCCTGTTCATTGTCTTTGAGCTACTTTGCAATGCTTTGTAAGGTGTAGGTAACTAAATTCTATCTTGTCAGTTAGCGATTTTAATTGACTTCCTCTCCTCCCAGCCCACGGAAAAAACAGTTTTGTTTACATTTGTAATTCATCTTAACATTCCCTTACTTCTCATAAATCTGTGTCCTTCTGACTTTTCCTTTGAACCAGTTATAACATCTGCCTGGTTCTCTCATATCATATGAGTATAATAAATTCTTTGACATGTATTTTTTAATATCTGGATGAGTCATGGTTTTACTTTTTCCTGAATATTATCTTTTTTTAATTCAATTTTATTGAGATACAGTCACATACCATACAATCATCCAAAGTTTACAATCAATTGTTCACAGTATCATTTTATAGTTGTGCATTCATCACCACAATTTTTGAACCTTTTCATTACCACACAAAAAAAGAATAAGAATAAAAAATTAAAGTAAAAAACACCCAAAACATCCCATCCCCCCATCCCTCCCTATTATTCATTTACTTTTCGTCCCCATTTTTCTACTCATCTGTCCATACACTGGATAAAAGGAGTGTGAACCACAAGATTGTCACAATCACATGGTCACACAGTGTAAGCTATATAGTTATACAATCATCTTCAAGAATCAAGGCTACTGAGCTGCAGTTCAACAGTTGCAGGTATACAGTTCTAGCTATTCCAATACACTAAACACTAAAAAAGGATAGCTATATAATGCATAAGAATAACTTCCAGAATATCCTCTCAACGCCATTTGAAATCTCTCAGCCACTGAAACTTTATTTTGTTTCATTTCTCTTCCCCTTTTTGGTCCAAGAAGGCTTTCTCAATCCCTCAACACTGGGTCCAGGGTCATCCCTGGGAGTCATGTCCCACATTGCCAGGGAGATTTACACCCCTGGGGGTCATGTCCCACATAGGGGGGAGGGTAGTGAGTTTATTTGCTGAGTTGGCTTAAAGAAAGAGGCCACATCTGAGCAACAAAAGAGGTTCTCTGGGAGTGACTCTTAGTCACAATTTTAAGTAGGCTTAGCCTCTTCTTTGCAGTAAAAAGATTCATAAGGGAAAGTCCCAAGATTGAGGGTTCAGCCTTCTAAATTGGTAGCTCTCAATGCTTGTGAAAAATATCAGTAATTACCCAGGTGTGAATATTATCTTTTAATAGCCTTCTACTTTCACCAAAGCATATCTCTTACTTCTCCAAAGAAAAATTGGCTCCACACATATTGTAACTAAAATTAAGAATTAGTAAATGATTATGATATGGATGCTTTTTGCACTTTTTAATATATTGTAGAATCATCAAAACTTAATATCCAAAATTACTGAAACTCACTGAACTAGTCCCAGCCCTTGTTTATACTTACTATTGTGATGGTAACCACTCCTCCCTCCCTTGGTTGAATCCATAAAAAAAAAAGGTAAAATCCTTAGACTCAGGGAGACAGACTTTTAGGCCAATAGGCCATCTAATCTCCTCCTTCCCACTTAGCAATAAACTCTTTCTCTCTTTGAAACCCCAGTGCTTCAGGAATTGGTCATTTGAGTAAACTGGACAGAGAACACCCCACTTTTGTTCAATAACAATTTGTTGAATCTGGTGGGGCCAAGGGTCTCTAAGCAATGGGGAGGCCAACTGCCCAAAGTTCTGGAGCCTCAGTAGGACAGTAAGCATGGTAATCGAGGCTTTTGAAACTGCTAGACCCTGTCAGTCTAGTGGCTCGTCATTCAGGTTTTCACCTGCCCTGTTGGCACTGCAGATTCTTTGGTGCTTTAAAGTTTCAAAGGGAGAAACAGTTTCCAGTTCCAAGTCATCTGACTAGGTGAGTGGGTCACTAAGGTAGAAGTGGATTGGGAAGTTCATATGGGGGTTCAAGTCTCCTGGACCTGGATTTTGAGACCCTGGATCGCACTTCCAGAATGATCCCCCTTGCTCCAACCTCAACAATTTTCTGTTTTCTGAGTACCATTCGGTATGGGGTTTGAAGCCCTCACCTGCATCTCTCTGTTGAGTATACTCCAGAAAAATAAATAATCCAGCAATTAATTGGTATTTACTGAAATTAAGTGTTAAGTGTCTCTTTAATTGTTAATTGGTGTGTTACTTAGATACAGTAAGTATTAAGTGTCTAAATTGTTAGTTGGTGTGCAACTGCATTTGTATTGTTCAACTTTCCTAATTAGTTACTAATTACTGAAACCCTTTAAAGTGGGAAATTTCTAATTTTAATAGCATTCCTGAATGTCCTTTGTGCTGTATTTTGAAAAATTGGAAAGATTTTAGTTGTGAGCCTATGGGAAAAATGGTTTATTTCTGTAATACAGTATGGCCTCAATATGATTTAGAATCAGGAAAGAAATGGCCTGAAAATGGTTCTACAGAAAATGACACTGTATTACAATTAGATTTGTTCTGCAAAAGAAAGCAAAAATAGGATGAGATGATGTATATTCAATCCTTTGTCTCTCTCAAAAGTTGATGCCAATAAGGAAATATAAAATGTTATCCGCAAATATTAATGTAAAAAGGAAAAATGTCCTCCCTGATTCAAGTCTAATAGAGCCTTTATTAACTCCTCTTTTGTATGCCTCTTTACAGAAGTAAAAGAGCCTAAGATTGAAATGGTCTCCCCCCTCTCCCATACCCACCTGTGTACTCAACTCAGCCAGGGCTGCTCTCTAAAACCAGCAGCGGAGCCACCAGCAAAATTTCTACCCTTCTGGCAAGTGCCTACAAGAATAGACAAACAGGAAACCCAGGAGAATTTGTATATATGTGCATACCCCATTCTCCACATCAGATTTATATAAATGGGAAAATAATACCCACTCTATAGAGAAGACCCAAAGAAAAGAGAAAGCTTAGTTGCTTCAATATTTGTAACCTGTATTAGGGTTCTCTAGGGAAACAGAAACAACAAGAGATATCTGTAAATATAAGATTTTATAAAAGTGTCTTGTGCAATTGTAGGGATGCACGAGTCCAAATTCCATAGGGCAGGCAGCGAACTGGCAATTCCAATGAAGGTGTTCAATGAACTCCTCAGGAAACACTTCCCTGGCTAGCTGAAGAAGAAGTGAAGGTCCTCTCTCTCCCTCTTCCTTAAAAATCTTCAACTGATTGGATTAAATCCAGCTGATTGCATTCTCTCATTGTGGAAGACACGCCCTTTATTGATGTAATCAGTCACAGCTGCAGCCAATTGACTGATGATTTAATAAACCAGCCTTCTGGTTTATTAAGCAGCTACCAATGCCCTTGCAGTAACGGTTAGACCAGTGCTTGCTTGACCAGATACCTGGGTACCATCACCTGTCCAAGTTGACACATGACCCTAACCATCACTGTCCACCCCTTGTCAACTTGGCAATTATTCACATCACCTAAAACCATACTTTATCTCTAAGTAGAGAACAATAACAGACATATATTTCACCTAACAATACTCAGCTGTCCAGAGTACAACCGGAAACACACTAAATCTCTGCAGAATAGGTTGCAAGCCCTTGGGTAACATTAACTCTTAAAATTGATTTCCTTTAGCTTAAATACAGCAAAATGAACAGTATGGGTTATGCCATATGATAAGGGGATAAGACAGAGAAGAAAGCAAAGATATTTGCTTTACAGACAAATACAAACACAATCATAACAAAACAAGGAGGAAATATTCATGCCATCATAGTCCTCATTTCTGTAACTGGTCATGTGGCCATAGTTCATATTTATCACTACCTTCTTCCACTACCCATTCCATGTTCCCTTTACCCTCAGCAAGCACTTCAGCTGGCCGTGGTTCTTTGCCTGGTGGGGTGAACCAAACCTTCATTTCTGAAGTTTCTTGGCCATTGGTTGTCCTGCCTGGATTGAGTTGTTACAGTTTTCCATTGACTTTAATCACAGGGCATGGTAGTACTAAGAGATGCCCTAGGGGATCTCCTGTATTCCAGGAAAACTCTTCTTTACCTCAATTGTGTAGTTGCAGTGCTATTTCCCCTTGATAGTCAGGATCAATCACCCCAGCCAGTACAGTACTCATTTAGCCTTTCCAAGCATTCAAAGCAGGAACTACTAGTGTTTACATTTTATTAATACTTTGACATGTGTTGAGTAAAAGAAAACAGCTGCCTGTACTGGGCATTGCTGGGAGGCACCCCTTTCCAAGAAAGGATTTTCCAGAAGACAAAAACAATTGACCTGCAGGGGCTTTCTGAGAAAATGGAACAATGGAATGCACCCTACAGGATTGTAGATAAGCAACACCTGCTAATAAATCAACTTCAGGAGAGAGAGCTTTTCAGAATGGACAAGTGTGCCAGTTTGAATATATTATGTCTCTCCAAAAGCCATATTGTTTAATGCAATCTTGTGGGGGCAGATTTATTAGTCTGTTGATTAGGGTGGAAACATTTGATTAAATTTTTTCCATGGAAGTATGGCCCCACCCATTCAGGGTGGGTCTTAATTTAATCACTGGAGTCCTATAAGAGAGCTTACAGACAAAAGGAGCTCAGAGTAGCTGAGAGGGACATTTTGGAGAGATGCTAAAAGCTGACACTGATGCTGACACTTGGAGATGCTTGTAGACATTTGGAGATGCTAGCCCAGAGTTTGCTCCAGAGAAACTAAGAGAGGACCCCCAAATGGTTGGATGCACAGGAGCTGAAGAATCTAAGTGAGACAAGTCCAGAGACATTTTGGGAGCAAGCCATTTTGAAACCAGAACCCAGGAGCAAAGAACCAGCAGACACCAGCCATGTGCCTTCCGAGCTAACAGAGGTGCTCCGGACACCATCAGGCTTTCTTCAGTGAAGGTATCTTCCTGTTGATGCCTTAGTTTGGACACTTTTATGGCCACAGAACTGTAAATTTGTAGCCTAGTAAATCCCCTTTTTAAAAGCCAATCCATTTCTGGTATTTTGCATAATGGCAGCATTAGCAAACCGGAACATCACCTTTCTATATATATATATGTTAAATTTCACAGTAAGGAAATAACTGAAATTTTGGAACTGTAACCCACAATATTCTTTGAAATTTGCTAACTACTTGTTAAATCATACTTTGAAAGTTAACACCTTTCTGAATACGTTATACCTACGATAAGGAAATAACAGAAAATGTGGAACTGTAACCCATAACATTCTTTGAAATTTGCTAACTACTTGTTAAATCATACTTTGAAAGTTATCACTGTTCTGTATGTATGCTATATTTCACAATAAAAAATGTAAAAAATAAAAAATAAAAAAAAAATTTCAAAAGATTTTCATGGAACCAAAAAAAACTCTACTCAAATTAGCTTAAAGGCAAATAAGTGCTTATATATAAATTAATACTCCTAAAGTCCCAGAAATTAAGGAAACCAAATTTTAACATTTTTGATGAAAAAAGAGTATCCATAGAAGTAAAGCCAAATGTTTAAAAAACAAATTCAAGTTCACATAATTTAGGTAAACCTTTGACAAATGGGACTAGTTTAATATTGTTAGCTAGTAAAAATAGCTTTGTTTTCTAAGTTATCAATGTTAAGTACAATACAAGCATACAATTTTATTCTATTGGGTATGTTCTTCCTAAATTTATATAGGTTTACTGATCAAACCAGCTAGCATTGTATCTACTAGATGTTTAAGATGATGAAAAATGTAAGTTTATGTTTAACCAAATTGAGTTATTATTCTGACAAACTTTATTTCAAAAGTAATTGTGTTCCAAGACCTTTTTGGAAACTGCTCAAATAAGCTCCCATAATTAATATCTTGTCTAAATTTTTAACATATATTATCTTACTAGGAAGTATCCAAGACATTGCATTTCACTGATTCATGCAAGGATTCACATGCTGGCTAGGAGTTCCTGAACGAGATCATTTTATCAATAATTTATACCTGACACTGGCTCAAATAGCAAATGAAATAGCTTAAGCATTAGAAGCACAACAGACAAGCATAAATTTATCACATAGAATGTAAATTTTCTCACCAGCCAAGGTGGATGGACTCTGAGCAATATGTTTAACAATGTTGAATATTACCTGAACCCTGTGATCCTGGAAAACAGCATAGGTTAAGAAATCCCCACCCATTGTGCTACTGTCCAAGGCAGCCTTAACTTCTCCTTAGCATGACCACACTTTAGACATAATTCTTGTATCTATGCCTCTGAGCTCCCTAACCTTGGCCCTTACAGATTCCAAATAAACATGTTTATTATTGCCTGGTGCAATTTTTTCTTTGACAGGTAACCTTGTTGTACCTGAATAAATACCTTAGGAAAAATGGAACAATCAATCAATGAATTAAAAATCCACTTGCTCAACTAAAATTGTCCAAATTAATCCTTGTAACTTGCTCTCCTTGTTGGGCAAACTGAGAAATTGGACATGAAGTCGGTTCTAATATTTCCTATTATGATTGTCCTTATGTTTTTTGTTTTGTTTTGTTTTGTTTTTTCAGTCCTCCACCATCTAATCCAGGTGCTTAAATACTGCTGCACAGCCATGATCCTGTAGCAACAGTTAACTCATGATCAACTTCAGAAGGAACCTGAAGCCCTCATTGTCAACTCGGCTTGGGAATTGAGTGACTGAAAGGGAATAGTCGAAAACTCCTGGGAAGGGAGCTGGTGCAGAGCTGACATAACTGAGATATAAGTACTAAATGAAGACAGTGACAGACATAACAGAATCAACCTGTTGTGTTAAACTCCCAAGGTCTTCTGGGAAATCCACAGACAACTGAACTCATTTTCCTTGAGGACCCATTCCACTGCCCAGGAGTGGAACACCCCACCTGGCCCTTTGCTGGTTGCCAGGTCAAGAACAGCTAACCCAACAAAAGGAAAGCAAAGTTCACCGTTTCCTTTCTTTCCTGTGGTTTTCTTTCTTTCCCCTCTCTTCTTCCTAGTAGGTAAAACTTTTGTTAGATAAAATCAATCCTAGTAGGTAAACCTTTGTTAGATAAAAATCAATCAGTGTATCTATTATTACAAATCAAGTAAATTTGTTTGATTATAACTAATGTCTTTGAGTTATTATTTAACATGTTACCTAATCTCTTTGAGCCTCAGTTTCCTCATCTTGTAAAATTGGAATATACAATAAGCACCTCGAGAGAATTAAGTGAAATCACTGCATCTGGCACATATGCAGAAAAGCTGCCTTTCCAGACTAAGTTGATGAAGAAGGCATTTAAACAGCAGTCAACAAGCATTATAAGTAGGAGCTCAAGTAGAATCTTTAGGAAAAATAACATCATCCAATTAACCAGCATGTGTGTTAAGCTCCTAGAGCTCAGGAAGATACAAAAGACAGACAAGATCTCTTCCTTTAAGGAAATAGAAGGTGAGTTGGGGAGATGAAATACACACATGAACCACCACTTCAAGAACATGGCCAAAGAGGGGCTTGACAATTAGAATAAACATGTAGAAGGGCAAAAGAAGGAAAGGGTACTCAAATAGAGAATGCATGAAGCAGGGGAGGAACAGAGTCAGACTGACCAGATACTCCTAACCCTCCATCTTAGCTCCCTTCTGGCACCCCAAGAGAGCTACTCAGCACTACATGTTACAGGCATATAGCCTTGATTGAAACCTTGGCTCTGCCGCTTACTAGCCATATTACCTTGGGCAAGTCATATAAACTCGCTGTGTCTCCATTTCCTCATCTGTAAAGTAGGAATAATAATACCCACTTCAGAGAGTCGTGGGCTTTAAATGTGATGATGCATGCAAAGCACTTAGCACAGTGCCAATATAAAGCAGGCAATATAGAGTATTACTGTGATTTCAATTAATTGTTGACATTGTTTTTCTATTCTCTATTCTCTCACATCCCCTCTTGCATCCATGTTGCAAAACACCACTTCACTCCTGTTTCACAAACATTCCTTGCTATTTCTTGCTTCCACCTTCGTTTATGCTGAGTGTACCATAACTACCTCCTCCTCACTCATATCTCATCTACCTGTCACAGCCCTTCTCAGCTTTCAAGGTCTAGATTAAATCATGCCTACTACTGGGGAAATACAATTAAAAATAAAATATGTTCCCATCATACCTAATGTTGGGGAAATATAATTAAAACAAAATCTGTTCCCAACCCAGAAAACCTCTCCACAAAGGTAGAAGAGAAAGGAAAACAATTTTATTATTGAATAAGCATGAAACCAGAATGTGATATGTCACAGGCAATCTGTTAATAGTATTGCCATCACACAATGAAATCTTACTCTTTTATTTAGCTAAATGGATAAAACTTATTACATTCATATCTTTATGACCAGCAATAGTTTTACAATTTGGAGTGGTGTGACTATTGAAGTTAGGTACATCTCCCCTAGGAAATTGGAAGATAGGGCATTTTCTTCCTTGATGATTACATTTCAAAGAGATGGCTCTCAGGTCCTAAAGGAAATTTTCCTGAGTTGTGAGAATGGCAAGAAGCTTCTTGGACATTTGACCTTACACTACTCTGCAAAGCATTCCCCCCTAGGTTGGCTACCACTGCGTTGCATGATTTACAAATATATAACACTCTTTATGGATTACACTATGCTATAATTGCTTTTGTAGGCCCAAGCTTCTCATTGGCTTTTTCTTTTTTCATTTTTGAATTCAGAAAATGGAAGTATTAAAAGCATTTTGAATTTTATCAAACAGACATTTTCTGGGAAAAGGAAAATAAAATATATCACTGAGGTAACCTTTATTCAGTAAATATTTCTAAACTAACAGTCCACAAAAACATTTTATTTGATCAGGGCCCTAACAGAATCATTTTTAAACAACCTAATTTTTTTTAGGGTCAAAAGAACCTTAGTTTCAATTTACTTGCATTTATTTGTGACCTTAAGTAATATTTACCATAATAATTTAATCTCAAATGTTTAGAACTCAAGAAAGAGGAAAACAACACTGTCATTTCTTGTTAATTCACTTAGAGCACTTGAGAATCCAAAAATACAGTTGACACCAAGCATCAAGTTAAACTTTTTGGCATTAAATAAAATCATCATTACAAAAGGATAACATATAGATTGCTGAGATTTCAATTACACTTCTCTCTTCATTTCCAAGAAAATTCTGCCCGTGTCCCAAATCTAACTGCCACATTACCATGTTGAGTGGAAACAGTTTTAGGAGAATTGCATGGCATACAGAAACCCAGACATCTGGGTGCTGTCTGGATGCCCTCTGTGCAGATTCTTAATGAGCAGCCCAGCACCAGTAGGTGCTAATTGGCTCAGGGCACTTCCTTCATTCTCCCAAATCGGCACAGCAATAATTCATCAACGAATCGAATGTCAAGATGCACCCCAATTTCCCATTTTTTCTTTAATTCCTGCAATGCAAGACCAATTTTCATCACTGTTCCTTTTAAATAAATGTTCTAAGAAAATGGAATTTTCACAATTTTTTACTTTACAAAGTCAAAGAGCCACTTATCCTCTCCTCTGTCTGAATACAGAATACATAATTGCTTTTTGCTCATTTTTAAGTTGCTCTTTAAAGAAGGCATTCTGGGAACTTGGCCAGCAGCGTCAACCTGGCCTCGGGTCTGAGGGGGCTGTGATGGGGACGCCAGCTTCGAGTCTCTCAACAGTCCCTCTGTCACTTAGCCTGCCCAGACCAGGGCTCAAAGCCTTGCCAACCAGACCAGGGACCTGCCCAAGGCTGAGCCCATCCACCGGAAGCCCAGCAACAAGCGGATTCCCACTAAGGCTGAGCCTGGCGGGGTGGGAGTGAAAGCAGCTGGGCTCTTGGCGGACAGAGGTCTGCCGCCCTTAATGATGCCAAGGGCCTCAAGATCCCTGGCTCCCTATTCTCCTAGCTTCAGGGGCCCCCTGCTGGTCCAAGTCTGAGATCTCTGGCTTCGAACAGTCACCTACTCCCACCTTTGACTGGAGCACACACCTGAGTAAGTTTCGATTCCTTGAAACCTCAGGAAGCATGACTAAAGGAGTGCTGAAGATCTTAAGGAGGCAAATTTTGAAACGTGATGAGAAAAGATACAGTTATTAAATGTTCTTGTACAAAGTAAATACACATCTTTGACCACCAAGCCACCAGCTGAAGGAAAAACCCACTTGCTTGATGCTCAGATATACAAGTTATCTAGAGATGAGGCTAGTAATTTGGGGACAGAATGATATCAACAGCTCTGAGTGGGATTGGGGCACACTTGCATTTGAAAAGGACTTTTATCTATAGTACATCTTGGTAGTCTTTGAATAGTCCCATAGGTTGCAAAATACAGCCCCACTTTCCTATTCTCCCCATACCTTCAGAGTATTACATATTTTTCCAGATCTTTAATAGTTTGTAATATTGCAGCAAGAAAACACACACACACACACACACACACACACATGTCTTGCAAGTCCTTCACGAGGCACAGTTTTACCACCTGTACTGGGATTCACTTTCCTGAAAAATAAACTTCCTTTCAGTTGATCCACTTGTCTTTTTCTGATTTACAATGGAAAGTCACCCTCAAAGTATCTAAGAATTTGCAAAAAGAATTAGAAACTGTGCTAGATGGAAGCTGTTGTGTACCCCCAGAAAAGTCCATGTTCTTTTAATCCATTCTTGTTGGTGCAGACCTATTGTAGGTGGGACCTTTTGATTAGGTTATTTCAATCGAGATGTGACCCACCCCATTCAAGGTGGGTCTTAATCCCCTTACTGGAGTCCTTTATAAAAGAATAAAGAACACACAGAAAAAGCCCAGAGAGCGCAGAGAAACACACAGAGAAGTTTACAGAATAAACTACAGACAGAGAAGCCAGAAGCTGAAGCAACGAAACCCGGGAGAGAAGGACCAGCAGACGTCACCATGTGCCTTCCCATGTTACAGAGGTGTCCTGGACGCCAGCAACCTGTCTTCAGAGAAGGTATCATCCTGTTGATGATGCCTTAATTGGGACATTTTCACTGTCTTAGACCCATAACCTGTAAGCTAATAAATCCCCATTATAAAAGCCAACCTATTTTTGGTATATTGCATTCTGGCAGCTTTACCAACTGAAACAGAAACTATCACTGGAAAATGCTAATAATCCCAATACCACATTATCTAGGGAGAAGATGGTCTTTAAATGACCTTAAAGTCGGTAAGTTTTATGGGATAGCAGGAATTAAAGGATTGACCGCATTTCAGACCCCCATGGAACCAAGGGCAGCTGTCCAGCACCATGGCCCTGTTGGCTACTGCTGGTTGGTGCTTTTCTCTTCAGACACACCAGGGTGACAAGGTTCTGACACTCTGCTTCACACATCCCACTGAGGTGCTAAAAGGCATCTGAGAGGATAGCATGCTCTCTCTTATGCTTCTGGAATTCCGCTTTGGAATCATATTCATGCCAACAGTTTATATGCCATAGAGGAAGTCCAGTCTTACTACTTTATGTCACACCTCATTCTGAAATAAAAACTTCCTGCCAAATGGCTTATGGTTAATTCCAAATAGCTGACCTCTTCTCAGAGGACATGTGTGATAATGTGCACTGGCTCTGAAGACAATTTCGACAGGGGGCAGGACCCCTTAGGGTGCTGCCACACGGCCCATGTCCCAGGCAGGTGCAGCCACCATTGCCATATGGCCCCAGTGCAGTTGCAGAAAGCCTTGTCACTTTAACCACATGACCCTATTTCAAGTGATGCTGATTTGCTGCCATATTTACCAAACTCACTCCATATAGCCTCTGCCCTGGCACCTGAACACACACTCAAGCACACATCTCCAGCCTTTACATAGCAGCTTAGACCTAGTCACTGCAGCTGAAGATTCAGCACCTAAAGCTGGGAAGAATCAGGAAGACTCCTTCTGCTAACAACCCCACTGAGTCGTTTCTCTATTTTCGGTTCTCTCAATGCTCATTTTTAATGCACTTTAAAAGCAGAGTAACAAGACAAACTAGCAAGTTGATCAGGAAAACTTTGCTAACTGAGGCTCGATTCTCACCGAAATAAATCAAGAAAAGCCTTGCAGGGTGCCTCCACCAGTCACTTTAGGTTTCTCTGACAAGGAACTGCAGCTACTTTTAAAGTCCGTATCTTCAGTGTTTCAGGACAACTGCATTTTACTCAGGACACATACTCTTGAAGGCCTCAAATGATTCGAGGCTGCCCCAGCTGCACGAGGGTGATACGACTTGTGTTCACCAGCCACAGGGCCCCTCCACTAATAACACTGCAGACTGCTCACAGTTCACTGAGCAGCCAGCTTTAAAAGCAGTCCCTTCACTGTGAGACCCAGTTTTTGAGTATAACTTTATTAATATTTTTATATTGTTCTGTTTCAAATTGGTATAATTCAAAAACACAGAAAACAGCAAACATCCAGTATTTGGGCTTTATTTAACACCACATTGTCTCTACAAGCCAGCGTAGAGACCACAGTCAGGAGAGGATTACAAAAACTATGGCAGACTGGGACCTGTGTTCGCCAGGCCCACCCTACCCACTCAGCTTGGCTACATGTGGCCCTCAGGCGGCCAGAACACAAGCAAAGGGTCCCAGAAAGAAGAGCTATGATCTTGGGATCATTCACATTTTTTTTTCTTAGAACCCTATAAAATGAGCCCCTTTAACAATCCTCTTCCCATGGGACATGGGTCAGGCAGGGCTCCTAGTTGCTGGTGTCCTTTTGTTTCAGTCCAAGCTTTTCCCAAATTCTCTCCAGGGCCACTTTTCCCATGAAGAAGGTGATAGCAAAATTACACTTGGACCTGTCTGTTATAATACATGTGCTTCTGGAAATTTTTATTTAAAAATCCCTTGTAAAAGTCAGTCATTTCCACTGCATTCAGTGTTGCATTTTGACCTGATTCAGCTCTCAGTCCCAAGCCTTTAGCTTTTAGTCTTGAGTCAATAAATTCTTCTTTTTCCTTACTAAAAGTCAAATTCTTGTTTGCCCAGAATTGTTGATTTCATTCTTGCATTTCTCATCTTAATTCTTTCAACTTTTGTTCCAATGGTGACTCATTTTCAGAGATGTAAAACTGAACAGGTCGAAGGTTGGAACATTTGTCCGGGAGCCAATCCAATCATGGCAAGATTTGGGGGGAGGGCAGACTCTTGAGACCTGGCTCAGCACTGCATCCCTGCGCTCAGCACCATGCTCTGGGACTGGCTGGTGCCCAGGGGACCATGAAAGCATGGCACAGAAGAGGGAGAGAAGTCAGAAGTCTTCCTTGGGGGGTGACGGTGCAGGGCTTCCATGGCACCGCTTCCACTCAGCTCCTGTGGTGCACAGCCTCTAATTGGCTTCTGAGCCTTTATGAAACAAGCACGTTGCTTAACTAACCTTCATGTTTCCCGGGGCCAGTCAAAACAAGGTACATAGTAGGCTAGTTAGATCAGAAGTTGTTCGTTTGGGTTCTCCAGGATAAAGGCCAAGTTGCCCCCCTGCTTTTCGAGTCCACCTGGGTGCTGCATTGCTTGGGTAGGCCTTAAGAGAAACTGACTGAGAGTCAAAATAAACAATAGGACATTCTGTGTTAATCATGAGTCATTACAGCATTTTGAACAATAAACATTTTTAGTGACTCTGCCAGTTTGGATTATTATGTCCTCCAAAATGCCATTATCTTTGATACAGTCTTGTGGGGGCAGACATATTAGTGTTGATTAGATTGGAATTCTTTGATTGAGTGTTTCCATGGAGATGTGACGCAATCAACTGAGAGTGAAACACTTAATTGGATAATTTCCATGGAGGTGTTACCCCGCCCATTCAGGGTGGGTGTTAATTGGATCACTGGAGTCGTATAAAGGAGTTCACAGACAGAAGGACCTCAGAGCAACTGAGAGTGACATTTTGAAGAGGAGCTGCAGCCAAAAGGGACATAGTGAAGAATGCACAGGAGCTGAGAGAGTAGCTGGAACACAACCTGGGATCAGCAGACGCCAGCCACATGCCTTCCCAGCTAACAGAAGTTTTCCAGACATCATTGGCCATCCTCCAGTGAAGGTAACCAATTGTTGATGCATTACCTTGGACACTTTATGGCCTTAAGACTCTAACTGTGTAACCAAATAAACCCCCTTTTATAAAAGCCAATCCATTTCTAGTGTTTTGCATTCTGGCAGCATTAGCAAACCAGAACAGTGACTGAAACCCTGACCATGGTAATTCCTAATTCCAGGATTGTATATGCTGTGGTGTGTGTGCATGCACACGTGTGTAAATCTAAATGCTAGGAGCCCATAGGAGGCGGGGCAAGATGGCAGACTGGTGAGCTGTATGTTTTAGTTACTCCTCCAGGAAAGTAGGTAAAAAGCCAGGAACTGCGTGGACTGGACACCACAGAGCAATCTGTCTTTGGGCATACTTCATACAACACTCATGAAAACGTGGAACTGCTGAGATCACCGAAATCTGTAAGTTTTTGCGGCCAGGGGACCCGCGCCCCTCCCTGCCAGGCTCAGTCCCGGGGGAGGAGGGGCTGTCAGCTCCGGGAAGGAGAAGGGAGAATTGCAGTGGCTGCTCTCATCGGAAACTCATTCTACTGATTCAAACTCCAACCATAGATAGACTGAGGCCAGACACCAGAGACTCTGAGAGCAGCCAGCCCAGCAGAGAGGAGACGGGCATAGAAGGAAAACAACACGAGAAGCTCCAAAGTAAAAGCAGAGGATTTTTGGAGTTCTGGTGAACACAGAAAGGGGAAGGGCGGAGATCAGGCCTTGAGGCGCATATGCAAATCCCGAAGCAAGGCTGATCTCTCTGCCCAGGGCACCTTTCCTTAATGGCCCTGGTTGCTTTGTCTATTAGCATTTCAATAACCCATTAGATCTCTGAGGAGGGCTGTTTTTTTTTTTTTTTTTTTTTTTTTTTTTTTTAAATCCTTTTTGCTTTTTCTAAAACAATTACTCTAAGAAGCTCAATACAGAAAGCTTCAAAGAATTGAAATTTGGGCACGTCAAGTCAAGAGCAGAAATAAGAGAGCTCTGAGACAAAAGGCAATAATCCAGTGGCTGAGAAAATTCACTAAACAACACAACTTCCCAAGAAAAGGGGGGTGTCCGCTCACAGCCACCATCCTGGTGGACAGGAAACACTCCTGCCCATCGCCAGCCCCATAGCCCAGAGCTGCCCCAGACAACCTAGTGTGACGGAAGTGCTTCAAATAACAGGCACACACCACAAAACTGGGCGTGGACATTAGCCTTCCCTGCAACCTCAGCTGAATGTCCCAGAGCTGGGAAGGGGGAGCAGTGTGAATTAACAGAGCCCCATTCAGCCATCATTTGAGCAGACTGGGAGCCTCCCAACACAGCCCAGCAGCCCAGAACTGCCCTGGGGGGACGGCACTCACCTCTGACATAGCACAGTCATCCCTCAACAGAGGACCCGGGGTGCACAGCCTGGAAGAGGGGCCCACTTGCAAGTCTCAGGAGCCATACGCCAATACCAAAGACTTGTGGGTCAGTGGCAGAGACAAACTGTGGCAGGACTGAACTGAAGGATTAGACTATTGCAGTAGCTTTAAAACTCTAGGATCATCAGGGAGATTTGATTGTTAGGGCCACCCCCCCTCCCCGACTGCCCAGAAACACGCCCCACATACAGGGCAGGCAACACCAACTACACACGCAAGCTTGGGACACCAATTGGGCCCCACAAGTCTCACTCCCCCACTCACCAAAAAGGCTAAGCAGGGGAGATCTGGCTTGTGGAGAACAGGTGGCTCGTGGACGCCACCTGCTGGTTAGTTAGAGAAAGTGTACTCCACGAAGCTGTAGATCTGATAAATTAGAGATAAGGACTTCAACTGGTCTACAAACCCTAAAAGAACCCTATCAAGGACAGCAAATGCCACGAGGCCAAAAACAACAGAAAATTATAAAGCATATGAAAAAACCAGACGATATGGATAACCCAAACCCAAGCACCCAAATCAAAAGACCAGAAGAGACACACCTAGAGCAGCTACTCAAAGAACTAAAGATGAACAATGAGACCCTAGTACGGGATATGAAGGAAATCAAGAAGACCCTAGAAGAGCATAAAGAAGACATTGCAAGACTAAATAAAAAAATGGATGATCTTATGGAAATTAAAGAAACTGTTGACCAAATTAAAAAGATTCTGGACACTCATAGTACAAGACTAGAGGAAGTTGAACAACGAATCAGTGACCTGGAAGATGACAGAATGGAAAATGAAAGCATAAAAGAAAGAATGGGGAAAAAAATTGAAAAACTCGAAATGGACCTCAGGGATATGATAGATAATATGAAGCGTCCGAATATAAGACTCATTGGTGTCCCAGAAGGGGAAGAAAAGGGTAAAGGTCTAGGAAGAGTATTCAAAGAAATTGTTGGGGAAAACTTCCCAAATCTTCTAAACAACATAAATACACAAATCATAAATGCTCAGCGAACTCCAAATAGAATAAATCCAAAAAAACCCACTCCGAGACATATACTGATCACACTGTCAAACATAGAAGAGAAGGAGCAAGTTCTGAAAGCAGCAAGAGAAAAGCAATTCACCACATACAAAGGAAACAGCATAAGACTAAGTAGTGACTACTCAGCAGCCACCATGGAGGCGAGAAGGCAATGGCACGATATATTTAAAATTCTGAGAGAGAGGAATTTCCAGCCAAGAATACTTTATCCAGCAAAGCTCTCCTTCAAATTTGAGGGAGAGCTTAAATTTTTCACAGACAAAGAAATGCTGAGAGAATTTGCTAACAAGAGACCTGCCCTACTGGAGATACTAAAGGGAGCCCTACAGACAGAGAAACAAAGACAGGACAGAGAGACTTGGAGAAAGGTTCAGTACTAAAGAGATTCGGTATGGGTACAATAAAGGATATTAATAGAGAGAGGGAAAAATGTGGCAAACATAATCCAAAGGATAAGATGGCCGATTCAAGAAATGCCTTCACGGTTTTAACGTTGAATGTAAATGGATTAAACTCCCCAATTAAAAGATATAGATTCGCAGAATGGATCAAAAAAAATGAACCATCAATATGTTGCATACAAGAGACTCATCTTAGACACAGGGACACAAAGAAATTGAAAGTGAAAGGATGGAAAAAAATATTTCATGCAAGCTACAGCCAAAAGAAAGCAGGTGTAGCAATATTAATCTCAGATAAAATAGACTTCAAATGCAGGGATGTTTTGAGAGACAAAGAAGGCCACTACATACTAATAAAAGGGGCAATTCAGCAAGAAGAAATAACAATCGTAAATGTCTATGCACCCAATCAAGGTGCCACAAAATACATGAGAGAAACATTGGCAAAACTAAAGGAAGCAATTGATGTTTCCACAATAATTGTGGGAGACTTCAACACATCACTCTCTCCTATAGATAGATCAACCAGACAGAAGACCAATAAGGAAATTGAAAACCTAAACAATCTGATAAATGAATTAGATTTAACAGACATATACAGGACATTACATCCCAAATCACCAGGATACACATACTTTTCTAGTGCTCACGGAACTTTCTCCAGAATAGATCATATGCTGGGACATAAAACAAGCCTCAATAAATTTAAAAAGATTGAAATCATTCAAAGCACATTCTCTGACCACAATGGAATACAATTAGAAGTCAATAACCATCAGAGACTTAGAAAATTCACAAATACCTGGAGGTTAAACAACACACTCCTAAACAATCAGTGGGTTAAAGAAGAAATAGCAAGAGAAATTGCTAAATATATAGAGACGAATGAAAATGAGAACACAACATACCAAAACCTATGGGATGCAGCAAAAGCAGTGCTAAGGGGGAAATTTATAGCACTAAACGCATATATTAAAAAGGAAGAAAGAGCCAAAATCAAAGAACTAATGGATCAACTGAAGAAGCTAGAAAATGAACAGCAAACCAATCCTAAACCAAGTAGAAGAAAAGAAATAACAAGGATTAAAGCAGAAATAAATGACATAGAGAACAAAAAAACAATAGAAAGGATAAATATCACCAAAAGTTGGTTCTTTGAGAAGATCAACAAGATTGACAAGCCCCTAGCTAGACTGACAAAATCAAAAAGAGAGAAGACCCATATAAACAAAATAATGAATGAAAAAGGTGACATAACTGCAGATCCTGAAGAAATTAAAAAAATTATAAGAGGATATTATGAACAACTGTATGGC
This sequence comes from Choloepus didactylus, assembly GCF_015220235.1. NCBI lineage: Eukaryota > Metazoa > Chordata > Mammalia > Pilosa > Megalonychidae > Choloepus > Choloepus didactylus. Next base: position 50,923,219 of record NC_051334.1, on the reverse strand, counting down.
AACAAACTGGATAATGTAGAAGAAATGGACAATTTCCTGGAAACATATGAACAACCTAGACTGACCAGAGAAGAAATAGAAGACCTCAACCAACCCATCACAAGCAAAGAGATCCAATCAGTCATCAAAAATCTTCCCACAAATAAATGCCCAGGGCCAGATGGCTTCACAGGGGAATTCTACCAAACTTTCCAGAAAGAACTGACACCAATCTTACTCAAACTCTTTCAAAACATTGAAAAAAATGGAACACTACCTAACTCATTTTATGAAGCTAACATCAATCTAATACCAAAACCAGGCAAAGATGCTACAAAAAAGGAAAACTACCGGCCAATCTCCCTAATGAATATAGATGCAAAAATCCTCAACAAAATACTTGCAAATCGAATCCAAAGACACATTAAAAAAATCATACACCATGACCAAGTGGGGTTCATTCCAGGCATGCAAGGATGGTTCAACATCAGAAAAACAATCAATGTATTACAACACATTAAAAACTCGAAAGGGAAAAATCAATTGATCATCTCAATAGATGCTGAAAAAGCATTTGACAAAATCCAACATCCCTTTTTGATAAAAACACTTCAAAAGGTAGGAATTGAAGGAAACTTCCTCAACATGATAAAGAGCATATATGAAAAACCCACAGCCAGCATAGTACTCAATGGTGAGAGACTGAAAGCCTTCCCTCTAAGATCAGGAACAAGACAAGGATGCCCGCTGTCACCACTGTTATTCAACATTGTGCTGGAAGTGCTAGCCAGGGCAATCCGGCAAGACAAAGAAATAAAAGGCATCCAAATTGGAAAAGAAGAAGTAAAACTGTCATTGTTTGCAGATGATATGATCTTATATCTAGAAAACCCTGAGAAATCAACGATACACCTACTAGAGCTAATAAACAAATTTAGCAAAGTAGCGGGATACAAGATTAATGCACATAAGTCAGTAATGTTTCTATATGCTAGAAATGAACAAACTGAAGAGACACTCAAGAAAAAGATACCATTTTCAATAGCAACTAAAAAAATCAAGTACCTAGGAATCAACTTAACCAAAGATGTAAAAGACCTATACAAAGAAAACTACATAACTCTACTAAAAGAAATAGAAGGGGACCTTAAAAGATGGAAAAATATTCCATGTTCATGGATAGGAAGGCTAAATGTCATTAAGATGTCAATTCTACCCAAACTCATCTACAGATTCAATGCAATCCCAATCAAAATTCCAACAACCTACTTTGCAGACTTGGAAAAGCTAGTTATCAAATTTATTTGGAAAGGGAAGATGCCTCGAATTGCTAAAGACACTCTAAAAAAGAAAAACGAAGTGGGAGGACTTACACTCCCTGACTTTGAAGCTTATTATAAAGCCACAGTTGCCAAGACAGCATGGTACTGGCACAAAGATAGACATATAGATCAATGGAATCGAATTGAGAATTCAGAGATAGACCCTCAGATCTATGGCCGACTGATCTTTGATAAGGCCCCCAAAGTCACCGAACTGAGCCATAATGGTCTTTTCAACAAATGGGGCTGGGAGAGTTGGATATCCATATCCAAAAGAATGAAAGAGGACCCCTACCTCACCCCCTACACAAAAATTAACTCAAAATGGACCAAAGATCTCAATATAAAAGAAAGTACCATAAAACTCCTAGAAGATAATGTAGGAAAACATCTTCAAGACCTTGTATTAGGAGGCCACTTCCTAGACTTTACACCCAAAGCACAAGCAACAAAAGAGAAAATAGATAAATGGGAACTCCTCAAGCTTAGAAGTTTCTGCACCTCAAAGGAATTTCTCAAAAAGGTAAAGAGGCAGCCAACTCAATGGGAAAAAATTTTTGGAAACCATGTATCTGACAAAAGACTGATATCTTGCATATACAAAGAAATCCTACAACTCAATGACAATAGTACAGACAGCCCAATTATAAAATGGGCAAAAGATATGAAAAGACAGTTCTCTGAAGAGGAAATACAAATGGCCAAGAAACACATGAAAAAATGTTCAGCTTCACTAGCTATTAGAGAGATGCAAATTAAGACCACAATGAGATACCATCTAACACCGGTTAGAATGGCTGCCATTAAACAAACAGGAAACTACAAATGCTGGAGGGGATGTGGAGAAATTGGAACTCTTATTCATTGTTGGTGGGACTGTATAATGGTTCAGCCACTCTGGAAGTCAGTCTGGCAGTTCCTTAGAAAACTAGATATAGAGCTACCATTCGATCCAGCGATTGCACTCCTCGGTATATACCCGGAAGATCGGAAAGCAGTGACACGAACAGATATCTGCACGCCAATGTTCATAGCAGCATTATTCACAATTGCCAAGAGATGGAAACAACCCAAATGTCCTTCAACAGATGAGTGGATAAATAAAATGTGGTATATACACACGATGGAATACTACGCGGCAGTAAGAAGGAACGATCTGGTGAAACATATGACAACATGGATGAACCTTGAAGACATAATGCTGAGCGAAATAAGCCAGGCACAAAAAGAGAAATATTATATGCTACCACTAATGTGAACTTTGAAAAATGTAAAACAAATGGTTTATAATGTAGAATGTAGGGGAACTAGCAGTAGAGAGCAATTAAGGAAGGGGGAACAATAATCCAGGAAGAACAGATAAGCTATTTAACGTTCTGGGGATGCCCAGAAATGACTATGGTCTGTTAATTTCTGATGGTTGTAGTAGGAACAAGTTCACTGAAATGTTGCTATATTATGTAACTTTCTTGGGGTAAAGTAGGAACATGTTGGAAGTTAAGCAGTTATCTTAGGTTAGTTGTCTTTTTCTTACTCCCTTGCTATGGTCTCTTTGAAATGCTCTTTTATTGTATGTTTGTTTTCTTTTTAACTTTTTTTTTCATACAGGTGATTTGAAAAAAGAAGGGAAAGTTAAAAAAAAAAAAAAAAAAAAAAAGACAAGGGGAAAAAAAAAAAAAAAAAAAAGATGTAGTGCCCCCTTGAGGAGCCTGTGGAGAATGCAGGGGTATTCGCCTACCCCACCTCCATGGTTGCTAACATGACCACAGACATAGGGGACTGGTGGTTTGATGGGTTGAGCCCTCTACCATAAGTTTTACCCTTGGGAAGACGGTTGCTGCAAAGGAGAGGCTAGGCCTCCCTGTATTTGTGCCTAAGAGTCTCCTCCTGAATGCCTCTTTGTTGCTCAGATGTGGCCCTCTCTCTCTGGCTAAGCCAACTTGAAAGGTGAAATCACTGCCCTCCCCACTACGTGGGATCAGACACCCAGGGAAGTGAATCTCCCTGGCAACGTGGAATATGACTCCCAGGGAGGAATGTAGACCTGGCACCGTGGGACGGAGAACATCTTCTTGACCAAAAGGGGGATGTGAAAGGAAATGAAATAAGCTTCAGTGGCAGAGAGATTCCAAAAGGAGCCGAGAGGTCACTCTGGTGGGCACTCTTATGCACACTTTAGACAACCCTTTTTAGGTTCTAAAGAATTGGGGTAGCTGGTGGTGGATACCTGAAACTATCAAACTACAACCCAGAACCCATGAATCTCGAAGACAGTTGTATAAAAATGTAGCTTATGAGGGGTGACAATGGGATTGGGAAAGCCATAAGGACCAAACACCACTTTGTCTAGTTTATGGATGGATGTGTAGAAAAGTAGGGGAGGGAAACAGACAGACAAAGGTACCCAGTGTTCTTTTTTACTTCAATTGCTCTTTTTCACTCTAATTATTATTCTTGTTATTTTTGTGTGTGTGCTAATGAAGGTGTCAGGGATTGATTTAGGTGATGAATGTACAACTATGTAATGGTACTGTAAACAATCGAAAGTACAATTTGTTTTGTATGACTGCGTGGTATGTGAATATATCTCAATAAAATGATGATTAAAAAAAAAAAAATAAATGCTAGGAGTTGCGCTGTATTGTGTCACTTCCTGCATGTTTTCAAGGTTTCAAAACACATTAACCAATGAGTAGAAAAATGGGGACAAAAAACTAAATGGAAAATAGGGTGGGATGGAAGGGATGATTTGGGTGGTTTTTTTTACTTTTATTTTTTATTCTTATTTTTATTCTTTCTGGTATAAGGGCAATGTTCAAAAACTGATTGTGGTGATGAATGTACATATGATGGTACTCTGAACAGTTGATTGTACACCACAAGATGATTGTATGGTATGTGAATATATCTCAATAAAACTGAATTTTTAAAAGAAAAACATATTAACCTGAGCATACTCAGCTTTAGCCTCAGCTGATATGAGAGCTTCCATTGTGTGGGAATGTGGGAGGATGAGGGCTTGTATTTTTTAACAAAAGCTAAGTGGGCCCTTTGGATGAATTGAATTCCCCAATGTCGTAGTGAAATATTGCATTTCAGTTGTCAGTTTTGATTTATTGTTTTTTTCTAACATCAAATCTTTCTTTCAGTGTTTATTAGTTTCATTAAAGATATTCTGTTCTTCTTTTTCATGACCACCTCCATAAAGAGGAAGAAGGGTTCAGTCAGGGCCCTTCGGAGACTCCTGTAGAGTCCCTTCCTCTCAGCTGACTCCTGCCAGCTGCTGCCCTTCCACTGGCCACATTTTCTGAAAGATCAAAAATCAATTCAACAATCTTTCCTCCAGCTTTTACTATGGAGTTTATGAAAACATACTTTAAATCAAATAACTTCGGTTATAGTGTCCAACCAGCAGTGGTAGAGAACAGTTTATCCTTTAGCTTTGTTTTGTTTTGGTACCTTTTCAAAAATAAATCTTATTGTGGTAATATATATACAACATTACATTTCCTATTTTAACCAGTTTCAGGTATACAGTTCAGTGGTGAATAGCTTATCTTGTTGATAAATATGCTTCATGAAGACTGACCCTTTCATTGAGCACTGGAGAAAGATAAATAGGATTATCCAAAAGACTCCAGTGCAGTCACAGGATCCTGGAGCCACCTGGCCAGGACTCAAGGAAATCAATAATGCAACCAGAATTAATCTCTGGAGACACTGGGAACTGAATTAGCATTACTCAAATTAAAGAGCAGAGAAAACTGGCAGCGGGGATTATTACACGACTCTAATGAATACACAAAGAGCAAAGGGTATATAAATCCTTTTAGATTGAAATGCCTTACACCTGGTTGGCAGGGGGGGTGGGGGGGCGGGGGGGGGGTGGGGGGGGGGGGGCTAAAACCCAGGCAATAATTTGCAGCTTGATAAAGGCAAATTAAAGCAGGTCTTGATTGGAAGATAAGCTCTGGCCTCATAGAGAAACACAACGAAACAAAACAACAACAAAAACAGAAATTTCATTTAAACAGAACTTAACAAACCAGAGGGTTCAACTGAGCAGAATTATTCAGCTGACTTGTGACTTGTGTTAACAAAACAAGTATCTTATACCTCTGTATGGGCTTACATTTTTACATATGCTTAAGGTTGCCAGATTTAGCATATAACAATATGCAATATTTGGAACCTATTTATACAAAAAAATTACTTGTTGTGTATCTGAAATTTGAATTTAATTGTGCATTCTGTATTTTATTTTACAAACCTACTGTGGAAATAAATGAAGACTACTCAAATGAGAACAAACAGGAGCTATTTGTTCAGAGCTGCTATAGCAAGGGAGTCAAGTGCCATCAGTTCTATTTGACAGACTCAAATGCAGACAGGGAGTGGAAAAGCTTTATAATGAAAAAAAGGTTAGGCTTCAGGTGTGCTCTGATTGGAGGTTGTTAGCATGGGGAAGCTGGAGGCAGACTAAGGAGAAGTGGGACATCCTATGTGACTGATTTGGAGAGCATATCTGTCTTTCTCTGATTGATCCTGAATTGGAGGGGTGGGGGGAATTAGGGAAGCTGGCAGTTACTGACCAATTCCTGACTGTTCTGGGCTGAGTACTGCAAAGCTGGTGGTTTGGCTTCTTGGAACAGATGCTACAGAGGTGTTGGCTTAGCTTCCTTGGCTGGTTGATTCTGAGGTGATGTTTTTGCTTCCCAAACCAGTGGCTGCAGAGGTTGTAGGCCAGAGTTCCATTGTCATATATGGTTTGGATGCTGTCTGTGTACTCAGTCTCAGTACATGTGCAATAAAGTAGGAAACAGATATATAAAGTTTTCAAATAAAATGCATTTTTCTCAAGTTTACTTTCTCTTTTATAACTTAGCTAAAGTACTCTTAAATTTTATACCTTTTATGCAAATATATATTAAACATTCCTGAGTTATAGTCCATCCAAATCACCCAAAAGTAAACCATGAGTGATAAAAATTCACACACAAAGTTTATACCTATAAAGGCTTTTTTGATTTAATTTTTGAAAAAGATAAATTCTCCAAAGCATGTTGTTTTATACTGCATAACATAAGAGGCTTGATCAGAATTTTTATTTTTAAAAGTATATTTTAAAAGGTATCATGTAATAGTAAATGGTGTATTGAGTCCATGTCTACCTAAGCCTCCTACCACCCAATCATCCTGCATTGTTGTATTATAGAAGACCTGCCTGGGTGGGAGGGACAAAAGTGACAGACCATTCTGCAAAGGTGAAATACCCATTCTCCTTTGCTCCTCAGTATTTCAAAAATATGTATTCAGTGTTAACCATATGCCAGGCACTCTGCTTAAAAAGTACGGGTTAAAGAGGTGTGCAAACATTGTCACTGTACAAAATGCACAGATTCAAGAGGAAATAAGACATGGAGATAAATAAGAGCATTCTAGTCAGTGACACCAGTGAGATCCACAATTCCTGCCATAGGAGTACAGGGGCACAGAGTGTATCTTTTGAGCTCTGTCATGTTTACCATCACTATACCAAAATTTTCTCAAATGTAAAAGAGAAATAATAGGTTCCAACTTGTTGTGGAGATGTTTAAAAGAATTAATGCATATAGAGGACTTAGAACAATGGCTGGCACATTTTTAGCATCCAGTGCTTGTAACCTATTATTACGATTTTTTCAACATTATAATGATTATTTTTACTTTTGGTTTGCTAAAGCTGCCACAATGCAATATACCAGAATGGACTGGCTTTTACAATGAGGGTTTATTAGTTCACAAATTTAATTTAAAGTTTTAAGGCATGAAAATGTCCTAATTAAGGCATCAATAGGATAATACCTTCTCTGAATACAGGACGATGGCATCCAGGGTTCCTCTGTCACATGGGAAGGCACAAGGTGACATCTGCTGATCCTTCTTTTCCTGGGTTCTGGTTTCAAAACGGCTTTCTCCAAAATGTCTCTGGGCTTCTGTCTCTCTTAGCTTCTCTCAGCTTTCTGCTTGATTCTCCTGTAGCAAACTCTGGGCTTCATCTCTTAGCCTAGCATCTCCAAACATCTTTCTGTCTGCATCTCCAAGCATCTGGGTTTGTGTCAGCTCTGGATTAAAAGAACATAGTCTTTTATGGGGTATATAACAGATTCAAACCAGTACAATGGTTATTATTATTGGGTTCCCTCACATGCTGACTTCAGTCTGGCAGTGGCTTTGTTCTCAGACCTGGGTATTAGCTCATCCACCTGACAGAAGTCATTTAAAACTTCTGCTCACTGTTACCTGCTCTGTTATAAATGCTTTGGCCCACTCCTGATAGGGGATGGGGAGTGAGAATGAGGGGGTGTGTCATTCAGGGTTCTCCAGAGAAATAGAACCAATGGGATATATATTTTAAGGAATTGGCTCACACAATTGTGGGGACTGGCAAGTCTGAAATCTGTAGGGCACACTGGCAGGCTGGAAACTCAGAGAAAAGTTGATACTGCACTTCTGAGGCAGAATTTCTTCTTCTCTGGGAAATCTCAGTTTTTGCTCTTCAAGCCTTCAACTGATTGGATGAGCCCTATCCACATTATCCTGGGTAATCTCCTTTGATGTTAACCACATCTACAAATTACCTGCACAGCAACACCTAGGTTAGTGTTTGATTGAATATCTGGGGACTGTAGCCTAGACAAGTTGACACATAAGACATCACAGTCTACTTCTTGTCAACTTGGCACCCATACACATCTCTTTAAACCATATTTAATTTCCAAATAAAGACAATAACAAAATCATACTTATGCCTAACATAATACAACTATACTGCATACAACCAAAAATGCATGAACCCATTTCAAATGGAGTCGAGAGGTCATTCTGGTGGACATTCTTATGCACTATATAGATAACACCTCTTAGGTTTTAATGTATTGGAATAGCTAGAAGTAAATACCTGAAACTACCAAACTCCAACCCAGCAGTCTGGACTCCTGAAGACAATTATATAATAATGTAGATTACAAGGGGTGATAGTGTGATTGTGAAGACCTTGTGGATCACACCCCCTTTATCTAGTGTATGGATGAGTAGAAAAATGGGGATAAAAACTAAAGGACAAATGGGGTGGGATGGGGGGATGATTTGGGTGTTCTTTTTTCACTTTTATTTTCTTGTTCTGGTTCTTTCTGATGTAAGGAAAATGTTCAGAGATAGATTGTGGTGATGAACGCATAACTATGTTATCATACTGTGGACAGTGGATTGTATACCATGGATGATTGTATGGTGTGTGAATGTATTTCAATAAAACTGAATTTAATTAAAAAAAAATGCATGAACCCTTTGCCCAGAAAGGGATGCAAACTCCTTGGGCAATGTTCATTCTTCTCCTTGATATCCTGTAACTTAAAAACTATAATGTAAAGTTAACTATTATTAATACATCTTATGTTAAATGATAAAGGGATAAGCAAGGGAGGAAAACAAAGATCACTGATACAAACACACACACAAACATAAAGAAGAAATATTCATAACAATTACAGTACTCGTTTCTGCAAGTAGTCACATGGTCATAGCTTCAGCTGGTCTTGGTTCTTTGCCTTTTGGGGTGATCTACACCTTCATTATTGAATGGTCTGGGCCATTAGTAGTCCTACCTGGTTGAGTTGTTGTAGTTTTTCATTGATTTTAATCATAGGACATGGTAGTACTAAGAGATGCCCCATGGGATCTATTGTATTCCAGACATACTCTTCCTTATCTTCATTGTGTAGCAGCCCCCCAACTTCTCCTTGATAATCAGGATTAAGCACCCCAGCTAGTACAATAATTCCCTTCTTTGCCTGTTGATTCAGAGGCATGAGGAGCCCAAAGTGGCCAAGTGGTAGTCTTAACTTCCAGTTCAATGGAATCGTTGTATCTCCTGGTGGACGCACTCCTCCCTTTGGAACTAAGACATCTACACCATCAGAGCCTGAGATTGCAGGGACAGGAAGCAAAAGTTTTTCTAGTGGATCACTAGGGTTAACAATGAGTGGTGCCACACCCATTTCTACCCCTTGATTTCTGGTTATGGGAGAAGTAGCCCCATATATGGGATGCTGATTTAGAGCATATTCAACCTCCTGGAAAACACTGACCCAGCCCTGCAAGGTATTGCCAGCTAACTGGCCCTGTAACTGAATCTTCAAAATGTCATTCCACCAGTCTATCAAGTCAAATGCTTCAGGATGATGGGGAACATGGTAAGACCAGAGAATTCCATGAGCATGTGCCCATTCCCTCACTTCATTTGCTGTGAAGTGGGTTCCTTGATCAGAAACAATGCTGGGTGGAATACCATGATGGTGAATAAGGCATTCTGTGAGTCACAGGTGGCAGTTTTGGCAGAAGCATTGAGCACAGGGAAAGCAAATCTGTATCCAGAGTATATGTCATGCAAGGGAACTACCTTAGCAGAGAACATTACAGGTTCCTCAGGCAAAGTAGGATTAACCTCCTCAGACCAGGGTGAAAGGGCTGCTTCTACTGCCAAAGAAGACTCAGCAGAATTTAGGAGCTCAATGTCTCCAGCTTCATTAGGATCTGATCATATGACCCTATTCCAATTTTCAGGATTCCATTCTTTCCCAATGCCCTTGCTTTAACAGCAGACACCCTACAAAATTGGAAACTCAAATTGCATTGTAATTCATCAACTCACCAGATGAGACTCTGGGTTTGTTTTTCAGAAATCTCAGCCCTGTGGCTGTAGGAGATAAAAAGCTTCTTTCAAGGCAGGCATAAAAACTTTCAGATCATTTAAGCTGGGAATTTGAAGTCCTAAGCTCATTCTTTTCCCTACTTCCTCTGTTGAGATTAGGAGCAACTAGCCAATCTCATTATACTTGTTAGTATCACAAACATGTTCTAAAGTATCAAATACATGGTCACCCAGAATCTTGCCTCTTATAAGTATTTTATTAGAGGGGTGTCCAATGGTGATAATTTGCATATCTCTATTGCCACATCAAGCAGTTGATTATCAGTGTCCTCTTAACACTGGAAATAGAGTTATTAGTGACATTAAATCTAATCAGATTAGAATGCCAATTCCAGAAACTCCAGAACCAATTCAGACAACCTCTTTAAGATTCTCTTCCCCTGGAACCACTTATCATATAAAAATCTGCAATACTCAGGGTTCTCCAGAGAAACAGAAAAACTAAGATGTGTGTGCGTGTGTGTGTGTGTGTGTGTGTGTGTGTGTGTGTGTGACAGAGAGAGAGAGACAGAGAGAGATTTATTTTAAGGAATTGACTCACATTATTGTGGGTGTTGGCTAGTCCAAAATCCATAAAGAACATTGGCAGGCTGGAAGCTCAGAAATAAGTGATGTTGCCGTCTTAAGGCAGAATTCCTCTCAGGGAAATATCAAGTTTTGCTCTTAAGGCTTCAACTAATTGGATGAGGCCCACACACATTACTAAGAGTGATCTCCTTTACCTAAAGTCAACTGATTGTAGATGTTAACTACATCTACAAATACTTTCACAGTAACACCTAGATTAGTGTTTGCATAAATAACTGGGGATTATAGCCTAGCCAAGTTGTCCCATAAGACTAACCCTCACAAGAGGATTCAGAGAAGCAAAAAATGCTTCTCTCCAAGGAGAACGCATCGTCTACATGGAAAGAAAAGATGTACATATGCACATTCACAAGGGGTAATAATATAACATCTCACCCAAGATAATATTTTCAATGAATAGTACACTGATAATAATCCCAACCACAGTGTGTGATAAGACTGTGCAGAGACTTGGGTGGGTGGAAGCTGTTTGGAAAGAGCTCATGGAAAAATAAGGCTTTAAAAACATCAAGGAGTAAGCTGGAATGGTCAGCAGCTACTTGAAAGTGGTGAAGAGGGAGCTGTTATAGTGAAGATTGGATTGAACTGCTAAAAATCAGCCTGGGGGGAACTCAATGGCATGTAGGCCATGAGGGATCTCTGATTCATGTTCCAACCTGACTGTGTATCCAAGACTGCGTGTCTGGAATTTCTATTTGTAAAGAGAAAGAGCATTGGGGTGGGAATTTAAACAAAAGCAATAAGTCCAGCAAATAAACTAAGAAACAAGCATAATTAATACAATTATAATAAATTCACTCATCAATTTTAACAAAGGTACCACACTAATGCAAAATGTAAATAATGGGGGGGCGAACATACGGGAACTCTATTTTCTGCATGATTTTTCTGTAAACCTTCAACTTCTCTAATAAAAAATTTTAAAAAAAAGAAACAAGTGCAGCTCTAAGTCCACCCTCTGCCATTAACTGGCTGTATTACCTGACACGGTCAGTCACTCTATGACACTGGGCTGTTTTGTTTCGTTTTGTTTTGTTTTGTTTTTATAAAATGAGGGGATTGAAGAACAGGACATCTAATATTCATCCATATCTAAAAATGCTTTGATTCAAGAGATTGAATTAGCAATCAAAAAGCTTCCCACAAAGAAAAGCCCAGGACCATACAGTCTCACTGACAAATTTTATCAAATGCATAAAGAATTAACACCATTGAAGAATGAATGAATACATGAATGAATGGATGGATGTAACAATAAAAATAATTACATCCTTGAAAAAAAAGAATTAAAACCAATCCTTCTGAAACACTTCCAAAAATTGAAGAGGACCGGACACTTCTTAACTCATTCTATGAATCAAGTGTTACCCTGATACCAAAGCCAGATAAAGACAGCACAAGAAAAGAAAATTACAGACTAATATCCCTTATAAATATAGGTGTAAAAATCCTCAACAAAATGCTGACAAACTAAATCCAACAGCATATCAAAAGGATTATACACCATGACCAAGTGGGATTTATTGCAGGAATGTAAGGGTGGTTTAAAATCAATCAATGTAAGACACCACATTAGTACAATGAGGGGAAAATATGGCATGATCCTCTCGATACAGAAAAGGCATTTGACAAAAATACAACATCCTTTCATGATAAAAACACTCAGAAAACTAAGAATAGAAGTAAAGGTAATTTTTTCAATATGTTAAAGGACATATAGGAAAAATCCACAGCTAACATCATGTTCAAAGGTGAAAGACTGAAAGCTTTCCCCCTAAGGTCAGGTACAATACAAGAATGCCCACTGTCACCACTGTTATTCAACATTGTACTGGAAGTTCTAGCCAGAAAAATTAGGCAAGAAAAAGAAAGCCATCCAAATTGAAAAGGGAGAAGCAAACATCTCTCCATTCACAGATGACATTGTACTATATATAGAAAACCCCAAAGTATCCACAAGAAAGCTACTAGAGCTAACACTAATTAAAAAAATTCAGCAAAGTTTCAGGGTAGAAGATCAACACATAAAAATCAGTTGTGTTTCTATATACAAGTAGTGAACTATCTGAAAAGGAAATTTAAAAAATTCCATTTACAATAGCATCTAAAAGAATAAAATAATTAGGAATAAACTTAACCAAGGATGCAAAGTATTTGTATAATGAAAACTACCAAACGTTGTTTAAAGAAATTAGAGAAGACCTAAATAAATGGAAATACATCCCATCATTCATAGATGAAAAAACTTAATATTGTAAAGATGTTAATAATACCCAAAGTGACCTACAGATTCAATACAAGCCTGATCAAAATTCCAGCAGCACTTTTTATAGAAATGGAAAAGCCAGTCATGAAATTAATATGGAATTGCAAGGGGCCCCAAATAGTCAAAACTCTTGAAAAAAACAAATTTGGAGAGCACACACTTCTTGATTTTGAAACTTACTACAAACTTACAAAAATCAAAACTGGCATGAAGAGAGATGTATAGACCAATGAATAAAAATGAAAATTCAAAAATAAGCCCATACAAATAGGGCCAATTGATTTTCAACAAGGGTGCCAAGTCCATTCAATAGGGAAATAATAGTCTCTTCAACAAATGGTGCTGGGACAGCTGAAAATCCACAGGCAAAAGAATGAACTTGAACCCCTACCTCTGACCATATACAAAAATTAACTCAAAATGGACCAACAACCTAAATATAAGAACCAAAACCATAAAACTCATAAAAGTAACTTAGGAGAAAATCTTCAGGACCTGTATTAGGTAAAGGGTTCTTAGATATGACACTAAAAGCACAAACAACAAAATAAAAACCAAATAAAATGGACTTCATCAAAATTTAAAACTTTGTGCATCAAAGGGCATAATCAAGAAAGTAAAAAGACAACCTACACAATGGAAGAAAATATTTGGAAATCATATATCTAACAAGGGTCTAATATCCAGAATATATAAATAACTCCTACAACTCAACAACAAAAAAACAAACAACCCAATTTAAAAATGGGCAAAGGACTTGAATAGACATTTCTCCAAAGAAGATATACAAATGGACAAAAAGCTCAACATCATTAGCTATTAGGGAAATGCAAATCAAAACCACCAGATACTGCTTCATACCTACTATGATGACTATAATAAAAAAAAAACATAAAGAGGGTTGACAAGGATGTGAAGAAACCCTTGTTCTTTGCTGGTGGAATATAAAATGGTGCAGACACGATGGAAAACAGTATGGTGAGTCCTCAAAAAGTTAAACAGAGTTTTATATGACCCAGAAATTCCACTCCTAAGAATTCCACCCAAGAGAAGTGAAAACACATGTCCACACAAAACTTGTACACAAATGTTAATAGCAGCATTAATCATAGTAGCCAAAAAATGGAAACAACCTTAATGTCCATCAACTAATGCACAGATAAATAAAATGTGTTATATCCATACAACAGAATATCAGAATATCATTTGGCCATAAAAAGGAATACATGCTACAGCATAGATGGACCTTGAAAACATTATGGTAGGTGAAAGAAGTCAGACACAAAATGCCACATAATGGATTATTCTATTTACATGAAATGTACCAAATAGGCAAATCCAGAGAGACAAAAAATAGATCATTGGTTAACAGTTCCCAGGAAGAGAGGAGAATGGAACTGACTGCTAACAGGTACAGGGTTTCTTTTGGAGTGATGAAATTGTTCTGGAATCAGATAATGTAGAAGGTTAAACAACTTTGTGAATTATGATAAAAACCACAGAATTATACACTTTGAAAAAAAAATGCTATGATTGTCCTTAGGGGCACATTTTCTAGTCACTCCTCATGATGAGTGAGGCATGTTTTCTAACTTTTGCAGCCCTCCTGAATGTCCACCCTTCTGGCACCTATACAAAACTGCCCTTCTTTTGGTCTCTTGTTATTGGCCCCTGTTCTTCCACAGACATGGCTTTCAATATTTTCCCCCTTGGCATTTGAGTTCATTAGTTATGACTGCCAAATGCTGGTAAAGACCAAATAGAGGACTTGAGAAGGTGTCACAGAGAACTATAATAATAAACTATTTCTTATGATTTTATAAGGACTATAAAATAACCTAAACCAAGGAGTTATGCATTATTTTTTTCTTTACCTTCTTCTTTTTTCCCTCTACAGACCTAGAAAATATAATTGCCATAGCCTCTGGTTAGTTTTAACCACATGAGGTTAACCTGGAAGGCCCTAAATGTAATGTCCCCTTTAGCTCTCTCTGCCTCACGAACTAAAAATATTTGTGTCTGATTTCCCTCAAGCGGGGCTTTCCAAAGTGTCTGATCTACCAATTTCCAATAACTTGGTTGATTTCAAAATGGTGAAAGCTTAATGTTTTCCCAGTGCCCCCAGTATTTTATCAAAGGTCTATTTGTAATATATATTCTACATAAGCCACCCTCAACCCTGGCTACACATTAAAATCACCTGGAATGATTTTAAAATACTGATGTCTGAGCCCCAATTCTGATTTAATCAGTCTGAGATGGGGCCTGGAAATTGATATTTTTGCAAAGTTCTCCCAGGCAATTTCAATGTGCAGCCAGGGTTGGTGAAAACTGCACTATAAAATAACTGATTATTTTTAAAATTTAGATTTATTACTTACATTTTTGTCAAAGTAATACAGGTATAAAGTTCTAAAAGTCAACTGATACTACAAGGCTTCTTGAAAAAGCTATTTCTTGCTCTACCCTTCTGCCTCCCTAATTCTCATTCCCCAGAGGCAACCACATTCAACCCTTTTAGATATTTCCTTAGATTATTTACCTCCATTTGTCAAAGTGATATCATTATACTGATATTTCTTATTTATTTTCAGTTTTATTTATTATCAGTTGAATTTCTACTATGGAAGATGAAGATCTGTCTGTCATCTTCTAGCATCCTCCACACAAAAATTTCCCTTCCTCCCATCCTTCCAACATAGGTATAGTTAGTTATGTTAACCTATACATAATTTTTACCATGTAAATATTATTCACAGTTGAACCATGAAGGGCACTATGGTTACATTTAATTATTGTCCAACTGTTTCTTTGCCCTGGAGTTAATCAATGCCTCTTTCTTTTTTTTCTTGTGTAAGTAGAGTGCCTTCTGTAGCAGCTTCCTGAGAAAGGGTGTGTGGATGGGATATCCTTTTTGTTAACTTAACATGTCTGAAAATGTCTTCATTCTACCTTCATATTTAATTGAGAGTCAGCCTGGGTATTAAATTCTAAGTAGAAAATCATCTCTATAACAATTTTTAAAGTTTTGCTTCAAATATTTTCTTTTGAACAGTCCGATGTGATTCTGAGATTTATACTGTTCTAGTTTGCTAATGCTGCTGGAATGCAAAACACCAGAAATGGATTGGCTTTTATAAAACGGGGTTTATTTGGTTACACAGTTACAGTCTTAAGGCCATCAAGTGGCCAAGGTAAGGCATCTACAATAGGGTACCTTCACTGGAGGATGGCCAATGGCGTCCGGAAAGCCTCTGTTAGCTGGGAAGGCACGTGGCTGGCGTCTGCTTCAGAGTTCTGGTTTCAAAATGGCTTTCTCCCAGGATGCTCCTCTCTAGGCTTCAGTTTCTCTCCAAAATGTCACTCTCAGTTGCTCTTGGGGCATTTGTCCTCTCTTAGCTTCTCTGGAGCCAAAGTCTGCTTTCAACGGCCATCTTCAAACTGTCTCTCATCTGCAGCTACTCTCTTCTCAGCTCCTGTGCGTTCTTCGGTGTCCCTCTTGGCTGTAGCAAGCCCACTCCTTCTGTCTGAGCTTATATAGTGCTCCAGTAAACTAATCAAGGCCCGCACTGAATGGGCGGGGCCACACGTTCATGGAAATTATCCAATCAGAGTCATCACCCACTGTTGGGTGGGGCGCATCTCCATGGAAACACTCAAAGAATTACAATCTAATCAACACTGATATGTTTGCCCACACAAGATTGTATCAAAGATAATGGCATTTTGGGGGCCATAATACATCCAAACTGGCACATATACTAATACTGGCCAAGATGGAGCAATAGGGACTGGATTTACCTTCCCACTAAAAGTAACTGAAAATCTGGAAAAATATATAAAACAATGTTATCTAAGACACTGGATATCAATAAAGGATAGTGAGCCCTGAGAGACAAGAAACAAAGGAGGTGAGCCCTACAATTTCCCCAGCTTACTGCCTAGAGAGAATATCCAGGCTGCAGCACAGGGAGGGCAAACTCAGGCAGAACCCTACAGTCTTCCTAAGTTGAGGAGAAAGAGCTAGGAGACTAGCAGTCCAAGGCAGCTAGAGTTTTCAGGTCAGAGTTCCAGAGAGGAGAGAGCTACACACAGAGACAACCCCAGAGATCTGCAGAGGGTCCCTCCTGAAGATTCAGCTGAGTACTGATCAACACATGCATGTGAGGAAACTACTTGATGCTGGGGAAAGAATTATCTAAAAGGATTAAAGGGAACAATACTTGGAACACACATGGGGCCAAGAATAGTTCCTATTCCCACCACCCAGAATGCAAAACCTATCATTCATTGAGCATCAGATAGAGTACTAAGAACAGTTTTTTTTCTTTTTTAACTTCTCACTGAGTAACATATATACAACTCAAAGAATGGAAAAAAGATTTACAATTCACACATTAATTTGTCAAAAGCAAGAGAGGCTATGTGTGCTGGATTGGATATATTATGTCCCCCAAAAAGCCATATTATTTAATGCAATCTTGTGGGGGCAGACTGATTAGTGTGTTGATTAGGATGGAAATGTTTGATTACATTATTTCTGTGGAGAAGTGGACCCTACCCATTCAGGGTGGGTCTTAATTAGATCACTAGAGTCCTTTAAAGAGAGCTCACACAGAGAGCAGAGAGGAAAAAGTACGCCCCAAGAGAAGCTGAGAGAGATATTTTGGAGACAACTGTTGAAAGCATATGTTTGGAGACGTTTGGAGATGCTATCCCAGAGTTTGCCTGGGAGAAACTAAGAGAACACCCCAAGACACTTAGAGAGAAATGTCCTGGAAGAAAGCCATTTTGAAACCAGAACCAAGGAGAAAAGAAACAGCAGATGCCAATCATGTGCCTTCCCAGCTAACAGGGGTGTTCCAGACGCCATCAGCCTTTCTTCAGTGAAGGTATCCTCTTGTTGATACCTTCATTGAAGAGAGTTTGGACATTTTTATGGCCACAGAACTGGAAATTTGTAACCTAATAAATCTCCTTTATAAAAGCCAATCCATTTCTGGTATTTTGCATAATGGCAGCATTAGCAAACTAGAACACTGTATTAATATCAGATAAAATAGACTTTGCAGCAAAGAAAATTACTAGAGTCAAAGAGGGAAATCACATAATGATAAAAGGATGAACTCACCAAGAAGATGTACAACATCATTTGAAGCAGAAAAAATGCCTGCAAAATCTAACACCCATTCATGATTAAAAGAAGAGCAACTCAGTAAACTAGGAATAGAGAACTTCCTTAACTTGAAAAAGAGTACTTACAACAAAACTGCAGTTAATATCAGACTTAATGGTGAAAGACTGAATGATTTCCCTCAAAGATAGGGAATAAGACAAGGATGTTTGTTCTAACCACTCATATTCAATATACTACTGGAACTTCTAGCCAGTGCAATAAGACCAAAAGTGGGGGGGAGGGGGGGAGAAAAGAAAGAAAAGGCATACAGATTGGAAAGCAAGAAATAAAATTGCCCTCATTTGCAGATGACTACATAGAAAATCATAAGAAATCTACCAAAACCTTCTTATAATTAATAAGTGAGTTAAGTTAGATTGCAAGATATGAGATTAACACACAGAAAACTCAATTTCATTTCTATATATTAACAACAAACTTGTGAAAACTGAAATTAAAAACACAATACTATTCACAATTGCTCCAAAGGAAAGGTATAAATCTTAAAATATGTATAGGAGATCATATGCTGGATATTATAAAATGCTGATGAAAAAATAAAAAAAGATCTAAATAAATGGAAAAGTATACCATGTTCATGGATTGGAAGACTCAAAATAGTGGAGATATCAATTCTCCCCAAATTGATCTGTAGGTTTAATACAGTTCCTATTAAAGTTTTTGTAGACATAGACAACCTTATTCTAAAATTTATATGGAAAATCACAAGCCCTGAATAGCTAAAACAATTTTGAAAAAGAAGAATAAACTGGAAGAATGACTCCACCCAACATTAACTACAATATAGCTACAATAATCAAGGTAATTATTGTATTGGTGGAGAGATAAACACACAGATAAATGGAACAAAATTAAAACCCAGAAATAGATCCACTCAAATATGCCCAACTGATTCCAGACAAAGATGTGAAGGCAATTTGATAGAGGAAGGCTAGCCTTCTCAACAAATGGTGCTGGAACAATGGACATCCATAAGCAAAAAAAAAAAAAAAAAAAAAAAAAAACCTGGACCTAAACCTCATGCCTTATACAAAAGTAAACTCAGAATAGATCATGGACTTAAATGTAAAATATAAAACTATGAAAAACAAAAAGGAGAAATTGGTGACTTAGAACTAGGTGAAGAGTTCTTAAACTTGACACCAAAAGCACAATCCATAAAATGAAAAATTGACAAATTGGACCTCATTAAAATTGAAAACAATTCTTCTATGCCCTGCTATGAGGATGAAAAGACAAGTTACAGACTGGGAGAAAATATTTGCAAGCCACATACCCAATAAAGGCCTTATATCTAGAATATTTAAAGAACTCTCAAAATTCAACAGCAAACAATCCAATTAGATACTGGACAATAGACAAGAATAGATATTTCACCAAAAAGGAAATATGGATGTCTAATAAGCACATGAAAAGATGTGCAACAACACTAGCAATTGAGGAAATGCAAATTATTGCCACAATGAGATATCTCTACACACCTATTAGAACAATTCAAATTAAAAGCTGTGATTATATCAAATGCTGTAGAGGATGCAAAGAAACTGGATCTCTCATACATTGCTGGTGGGGATGTAAAATGATATAGCTACTCTGGAAAAGAAGTGGAGGGGTGTGGGAGAGGTAGCATGAGGGAGCTCTTTTGTGGTGATGGAACAGTTCTGTATCTTGAATACATTCACATACACACACATACCGTTTTTTTAAAAATGGTGAAAATGCAAGAAGGAAAGAACTAAAACTATGGAACTGTAACCTATAACATTCTTTGAAGTTACCTATATAACTACTTGTTAAATTGTACTTTGAAAGTTATCACCTGTCTGTATATATGTTATATGTCACAATAAGGAAATAACTGAAATTGTGGAACCATAACCCATAACATTCTTTGAAATTTGCTCTCTAACTACTTGTTAAATTGCACTTTGGAGGTTATCACTGTTATGCATATATGTTAAATTTCACAATAAAAAATGTTTTAAAATGGTGAACATGGAATGAGTTCTGTAGTTTAGTTAACAGTAATGTACCAATGTCAATTTCCCTGTTTTGATATTGTAGTACAGTTACATTAGATGTCACCATTCGGGGAAGCTGGGGGAAGACTGAAGTTGTAATATTTCTGCAACTTCTGGTGAATCTATAATTATTTCAAAATAAAAAGTTTAAAAAAACTTTAAGAAACATATCCCTCCCACCAAAAAAATCCTTTTTAATCTTCAAGAGACAAATATTAAAATGCAAATCTCCCTGCAGGGAAAAATTCCTTAAGCAACTGATTCCCAGCTCAGTTTTTTCTGCCCTGGCAGCATGTTGGACTGTATCATGGATGTTTTGGTAGATGGAGGGGGGGAGCCCCAGGAGAATGAGGAAGGGCTTCACAAATAAGAGGTGAATGTGCCAACCACCATCTTTTCTTCCAATCCTCATCCATCATTGGCCTGCCCTCTCTCAATATCTCTGCCAATATCCATTGACCCATTTGGACATAGAGGCAGCAAGTCAGAAGTCAGCCTGTAATTCACAAGGTTTACTCTGCTCCTATATCTGGCCAATGCTTGCTGTGTGTCTAGGTTTCTCTTACAAAGAACAGGAGTCATGCAACTATGCCACGGTATTGTGGATTACATGGGCTAAAGGTGAATTAAGTGTATCACAATAGCAAGCATGGATAATTAGAGCAGTTTGGGATTCCTGAGGGATTTAGGGTGTGAGCTTTTGATATAAAAGCATCTGAATTGGTATCTTAGTTTATCAGGCTGCTAAGACAAATACCACACAATGGGTTGGCTTAAACAATAGGAATTTATTGGCACACAGTTTCAGAAGCCAGAAGTTCAAATCAAGGCATTGACTTAAAGGATTGGTGGCAAGCTGATTGGCTGACAACCCATGGGTTCTTAGGCTTTCCTATCATATGGCAATGTCCTCTCCTTTCTCTTTTGGGTTTCTATTGACTTCCGATTGCTTGCTGTGGCATTTTCTAACTATGTTTTAATTTCTTCGATTTAAAAAGGATTCCAGTACTCTAGATTAAGACCCAATTTCATTCAGTTGGGCCACATCTTAACTAAAAATAACATTTTCAAGAGACCTTATTTACAATGGGTTCACACCTACAGAAATGTGGATTAAGACTCAGAACATGTCTAAATTGGGGTGCATAATTCAATCTACCACAACTGGAGATGGGTCTCCAAATTCTTCAGCACTCAACAAGCTTCTCCTGTCAGTCTGACTCTTGATCCTAAGACACAAGGCTTTAGAAGACACTGAGAAACTGTTCCTCCCTGACAAACAGACAGAAGCACATAGAAAACATCACCCTATTTTTCTAGACGGGTACATGTGAAATGCCCATCATCAAGGCCCCACTGTTCAGAAGGATTCTAGTTCTGACAATAGCAGGTCATCTACTTGGAGACAGAGATCACTATTACAACTAAATACTAGAGGTGGGGAAGTCATTCTAATTGCTGACACACTCATTCATTTCATTTACTTGTGTCTAAAACCAGGCCACACAGAGCTTGGAGAGAGAACAAGAGTTTGTTTGGGGAGACCATGGGTGAGGGGCTGAGGAAATGGAAATATGTGCATTGTGAGTAGGAAGGAATTTCTGGTGAGCAATGTTTATTACACTCAAATTGTTCTGTATTTTGTAGAACCTGGTCCTGAGGGAACTCCGTGCATGAAACAGAAGAGAAGCACCTGTGAAATACAGAAAGGGAGTCTAAAACAGAAGGATTAAAGGCAGCCCCAGGGATACATACTTGCTGACAACTTGATAGATGCCTAGGAGTGATTGCCCCTTCCTTTAACACTAATTGCAAAGTCATTGTTCTTAAGGAAAGGACACAGAGAGGTAATTATGAAAAACGTGATTTCAAGGAATAGAAAAGATACCATCAGCGTTTATTGACTCTAAGTGATCATAGACACTGAGAATCATTAATTTGGTGGTGCTGATGATAGGTTGGATTTTAAAACCAGTGGGAATGGAGCTTCTGGTGGGAAGGGGAAACATTCAGCTTTTTTATGCAAAACTTATCCCCCAGAAACAGCTAAAATTTTCTGCCACAGTTAAATTTAAGGTACAAGACCCAAATGTTTTAATTATACTGTCCTTTTAAAGATGTATTTACTTATAATTGTTTGCATTGATTTAGATATTAATTTCTGCCTGTAGATTGACATAAGGACAGTGCTTTCAGTAAAATGGCATCATTCATCTTGAATTCTGTCCAGATATGTTAAGTGCCACTGTCCTTGGAGGGCCTACTCTGCAGGGCCAGGGGACAAAGCCATCTTGCCCAAGGAGAGATGAGACTTCTGGGGAAAGTGCTGTGAATGGTTCCAAGCATGGAAAGGCATTCAGGAGGGAGGGAGTAGACAAACAGGGAAGGAAAGGCCCCCATATATGCCAAACTGCTTAAATGAGTGCCAGAGCCAAGGATCCATTTATATGCAGATATAGAAATCCTCCTGGCTGGCACTTGGCATCTGATTGTTTCCATCTCAGCATCTCTTTGCCCTTCTCTAGTAAGAGAACCCTTTATCCTGCAGAGAACCCACTCCTTACAGTTTGGCTGGAGCTGAAATCATCTGCCACTCCTGACCATACAGCTGGGCCTTGTGAGACTTAGGCTGGCTAATCAGCATTGATCACCCTCTTAGTATAGTGCTTGGATGAAGGAAGGGTTCATTACATGAGACAGCCAACCAGAGTCCTCCCTGGGATCGTTACTGCCTACCAAGGTAAATACTGTGGAAGGCCCTGATGATGCTAATTGAACCCCTAGATCCAGCTGTGCCTCAAAGCATAAAACACTGCACTTCCCAGAAGCGTGAACCAATAAATTCCTTTTAAAACTTTAGTGTTTGATAGGATCCAAAAGGCCAGCAGTCATCATCATTACTAACTATATTTTCTGCCTTGCTGCTGTCACCTTCTCTCCAAATCACTCTGAGCCTTTGAAAACATAGAGTAGAAAACTAGGTGCCACATCCATTGGAGAACTTGGATGGAACTACTTATAGACACATTTAACATCGATGTGGAAGATATATTTGTGTGTAGACACTTTGCATGAATGCCTGAAATTATACCATTAAATAATTTACCCACTCTGTGCCCCTCTACCAGTGAAATTCATTTCCACCTAAATTGATTTGCAGTAGGCATCTAATACAAGGTGGCTGGTGGGAGAGCATAACTAGAAGTTGTCAACCTTCCCATGTGCCAAGGAAGAGAATTTTACACAAATGTAACCCTGAGCTGAGTAAAGGATGTCTAACTGGAAAAGAGTGCCCACATGGTTATTATCTTGTGGAGACAAGGCAGCCTTGGTTGCCTAGGTGACTCACACAGGAATGTGTTAGCCATGTGGCTCTCTTTATAACCTGGCAGGATTGGCTGTTATCTCCAGGGACTGACATGGGAGCTCCAGATAAATAGGCCATTGCTTGACATCTTCCAGGGCCTGGCAGGCTAAGTTCAATTAAAGCAAAAGAAGTAGAACTCACAAGGGAGCTAGCTCAACTTCAGATGTGGAGGCATTCCCTTTTCGCAGGTTGAATACAATGACAAGGAGCTGTAGGAACAAACTGCAGAAGGCAGACCAGGTCAGTAGTTAAATGATTTGGGTGAGGGCCAGGGGAGCTCCAATTTGAAGTGCCAAGAATTCCAGCTAACTTTCAGGATATGGCCGTAGGGTGTCAAGAGATAAGCTATTATGGATGGAGATGCTTGGAAGACTAAGAAGGTTGGCAGTCAACATCAGGGGCATCTTACAACAGGAAGCAAGACTGTGGATACCAGGGTGGAAATCAAAGTCCGTATAATACATATAGCCTCTCCTACCTAACCAAGAATTGACTTCACCCCTGCCCTCCCCTCTCAGGCATGCCTCTCTGTAACTCTCTGGAAGCACATAGAGCTTTGACCTACTATAACCTTGAACACTGCCCACCCCAAGCACAACTTATTTTGAGAAAATAGTTCATCCCCAGATGTTTTTCCAAAACTCACATGCAAGCCTCTGGCATTCAGCCACCTTTGTCCCCCAGCCATATATAACCTGTAGGGTAGTTGCCATAGGTGCGGACATACTAGAGTGAACTTCCTGCCAGTCTCACTGCCTGTTGTAAGTTAACAGCAGCTCTTTGTACATAAGTTCCCCCAATAAACACTTAAGGATTGATCATCCTGGCATTCAGTGCTTCTTTCTTTGGAATCTCAACAGTACCTGTTGTGGGGCAGTTTGAGGCAGGCCTGGCTAGATCTCCCCCTATTTGTTCTTTCAGAGGGAGTCCTGATGCTGGTTCAGTGAAATGCAATAATTAGAATAGTAGGTAAGGTTCCAGAGAAATGGCAGGGGAAAAAGGAACCAACTGGGGAAACTCCAGGCAGTCCACAAGGGTCTATGTGGGGCTCCCTTGCACATCTCTTAGATATCTTCTGGCCACCCTGGGAGTACAGTGATACTCCAAAAACCCCAACAGGTCTCACCTCCCTCCTGGAAGGACTAAAATTTCATTCAGCCTGCAAGGAGGAAAAGTGGCTGGTGGCTGGGATAGGGTGGCTCCTGCTATGGGCAGTAAGAATGGCTACTGAAGCACAGTTAACAGCTGAGACCAGAGTACAAAGCTAGAGGAACAGGTGCAGCTGGAGTGAGCCGGGAGGTCACCTGAAACTTTGTTGGTAACTGATATGGCAGGGAAAGTGGAAGAAGGGGAATCTAGGACAAATATTTTGGACTGCTGGTATGCAAAAAGGTGTTGGTAAAAGCCTCCCTAAAGTGAAGACACGGGCTATAGTGAAGGCTTCTGATTGAGACGCCAAAATATAGAATCCTTTAGAAAGTGAAAGTGAGTCTGATGAGTCAGTCAAGATAACTATCTCAGAAGACTAGGGAGGGAAAGCATCTCTGCATACTAGTCCCCTTATACCGAATAAGGTAAAACAGACTAGGCAAGGCAGGAGTGGTGGGCTGCACCCCACTCCCTCCCCATCACAGCAGCCATGACTGTTCAGGGGACCATGCCAAGGCCTGTGGTGGCCATAGCAACAGGAGGAGCAGCCTGAGGGTGGGCAGGCGTCGGGGGTGGTGTTTAACACCACTGTATGCAGCACAACATGGCTCAGCTCAGGTTGGCCCAGTTCCACTTCGGTGCCATGAGTAGGGTGGTGGTGGAGAAGGGGGCCTGGCACCTCATCGCTTCACAGACTACTTCGTTATTTGCAGGCTGGATACCAAGACTGGGCTGGAGCCAGACAAGCTGTCAGCATTATGCCAGTACATACAGGCTTCTAAAACCAGGGATGGTACTAGCCCTTTCATTTCAAGTGCAACCCAAATCTCTGCCTGGAACAATAGAAACTAAAGCTTTAGACATCTGGCAGGTGGATTATATAAGGCCTCTTCCGGGGTGCCAAGAGTATCATTATGCACTTACCTGTGTTGACACTGTTAGCAGTTTCATGCAGGCATCCCCTTGCAGACGTACCAACCAAGAATCCTTTATTAAAGGACTTCAGGGTCTACAAACAATGTATGGCACACTCAATGGCAATTCTAGTGACCAAGGGTCCCACTTCACTAGCACCCTAATACAAGATTGGGCACAAAAGGAGGGGATAACATGGCTGTTTCATCTGCCTAACAACCTTCAAGGGGCCAGACTAATACAGAGAATGACAACCTTTCTACAGATAAATCATGCTATTACAGATTTAGACAATGCTTTCATTAGTATAC
Source organism: Choloepus didactylus (assembly GCF_015220235.1). NCBI lineage: Eukaryota > Metazoa > Chordata > Mammalia > Pilosa > Megalonychidae > Choloepus > Choloepus didactylus. The sequence continues at coordinate 50,897,352 of NC_051334.1, read as the reverse complement.
TAATAGATAAACAATCACAGGACATGTTTGCCTTTACATGGGAGGGGTGGCAGAGGACCTTCTAGGTCCTCCCCCAAAGATAAATACACAGCCCTACTATCCAACATGGCTTAGTGGCCAAGGACCTGGCCACCTTGGGTCCATTTCAAGGGGTACGTATAGAACACTATGTAGATGGTATTTTGCTAACCTCAAGTTTTTTTTTTTTTTTTTGCTAAGACTTGAGTCTTTTGCAAAAAGCCATGGAGACTGAAAAGAGCTATGGGGTGTTAGGGGTCATGAGAATTGTTTAAAATGGAGAGTGATAAGGATTGTACAATTAAGTGATGACAATGTGAGATACTGATTGATTATTGTGGACAGAACACATGCTATGTGAAATTAGGAACCCCCTGCTTCATAAGTCAAGCCCTCGATCTTGAGGTTTGCTCTTGTGAAACTTATGGTTGTAAAGGGGAGGCTAAGCCCACCTATAATTATGCCTAGGAGTCACCTCCAGAGAGCCTCTTTTGTTGCTCAAATGTGGACTTTCTGTAAGTCCAACTCTGTAAATAAATTCATCACCCTGCCCCCATGTGGGACAGGACCCCCCTGGTGAGTGAATCTCCTTGACAATGTGGGACATGGATTGTGGAAATGAGCCTGGCCCTAACATTGAGGGGTTGAGAATGCCTTTTTGACCAAAAGGGGGAAAAATGGCAACAAAATAAGGTTTCAGTGGCTAAGCGAATTCTAATAGAGTCAAGAGGCTGTCCTGGAGGTTACTCCTATGCAAGCTTCACCTAGATATGTCAAATGATCACAATAGCTTAAGCCCGTCAACAGGAGTCCTGAAAACCTTAAAGAATACCTGGATCCCTATTTGAGACTCTATAAAAGTTTCACACACTAAGTTTATTGTTCAGAAACTTAAATCCTCCAGAGAACTCCTCCAGCTAAGTCCCAAAACCCAGAGGCAATAGTCTCTTCAAGAACATCAACTAGATGAGTCTCCTTTTCCCATAATGTTGACACCCCTTTTCAACATGAACAGCTTAGGGTGGTCACTGCCTTAGACATCCCTGAAGATCAGGAAAGCGATTAAACTAGAGGAAGGGGTAACAACAGTCAAGATAGAATTTTAAAAAGGATTATGAATACTGAATCTTCATATAATTACTTTTTCTTAGTTGCTAGGGTATTAAAATAGCTAGAAGGAAAGAACTGAAATGGTGGAAATGTAGCCCATAACATTCTTTGAAATTTTCTATATAGCTACTAGTTAAATTGTAATTTGAAAGTTATTACCTTTTTGTATATATGTTATATTTCACAATAAGGAAATAACTGAAACTAAGATACTGTAAAACATAACATTCTTGGAAATTTCCTATATAACTACTTGTTAAATCATACTTTGAAAGCTATCACCCTTTTGATATGTTATATTTCACAATAAGGAAACAACTGAAATGGTGGAACTGTAACCCATAACATTCTTTGAAATTTGCTCTCTACCTACTTTGTTAAGTTGCACTTGGAAAGTTATCATTTCTATGTAAATATGTTATATTCCACAAAATAAGCCATGGAGAGGGCCTGGAAACACCCCCAGAAAAGAAGATGAGCCATCATCTCCAAAAAATACAGGGATGGGAAAACACCATCAAGTTCCTGGAGGTGATATGGTCAGGAACCATTGTAAAACACACAATGTTTTGCAATGTGTTTTATAATCTACTGTGATAAATAAGATCCAAGCTCACCCCTGCCCACAAACAGTTAAAGAGGTGCAGACTTTTGTGGGTTATCGAGCTGTTGAAGAACATTCATTCCTCATTTGGCACAATACCTGCACCCCCTGTATAGGCTAATAAAAAAGGAAGTAGTAAGGGACTGGCGGTGCAAGGAAGAGGAGGCTGTAGAGTGAGTTGCCATGCAGTGCATCATGGGAACACAGATTCAGGCATAATAGAAACTTTCAGCAAAGTTTATTACTTACAAAGTTTATTACACAGCACAAAGGGTCCAAAAGAGCAGGGGAAGAGATCCCATCATGACTGGACTCCCGGGAAGACCAACTGATCAGGTCAGGGTCAGTGGATGTCAGCTCCACATGCTCCAGTTCACATAACAGAGGAGAGACAATTCTGTGCTGTTTGAATATTGAGTATTTATCCACCACAGGGAGTGGGGGCCCTGCGATTGAGAGTTCTGGTTTGTCAGTATGTAAGAGTTCAAGGTATGGTCAGACCTTTACATTAGACCTAACATCTCCCCCAGGCTGTGGAATGGAAACAGAATGAAACATCTGTGCACAATAGAAAAGGAGCAGGGGGAAGGCGAGGGCTGGGAGGTGGCTGCTGAGCATGTGTCTGTGACTTCCCCAGCAAAGGCCCTTGCCAAAGCAAAAATTTTAGTAGCCCAAACACAAGCCTTGCAAACTGTGACTCCAGGGCAACTATTTGAGCTAAATGTCTCCGTCACAGAAGAGGGAATGGGTTGGGCCCTATGGCAAAGGGACTGGAAGACATGGATCCCCATGGGGTTTTGGTCTCAACTCTCCAAAGGAACTGAGCAACTCTATACCATCCCAGAAAAGCAATTCCTAGCTGTGTACCAAGTTTACTAGAAACAGAGGCCATCACAGAAAATATGGCAGTAGAAACAAAAACCACATATCTCATTAAGGGATGGGTAGAAGGGCTGTTTGCCCAGCCTGCTTCTGTGGTAGCCCAGAATAGCACATTAGTGCAGTGACATGCATATCTATAGCACAAGGGACAGTTAACATTGGGGCCCATGTCACTGGAGTCACAAGTCCTTCTGAGGCCTGTAACATACACCACAGAATCAGAAGAAGCAGAAGAGTTGCTGTATTAGTCAGCATTCTCTAGGGAAACAGAACCAACAGGAGATATCTGTAAATATGAGATTTATAAGTGTCTCATGCAACTGTGGAGATGCATGAGTCCAAATTCCATAGGACAGGCTGGCAAATCCAATGAAGGTCCTTAATGAACTCCCCAGGTGAGGCTGGTTAGCTGAAGAAGAAATGAAGGTTCTCTCTTCTCCCTTAAAAGTCTTCAGCTGATTGGATTAAATCCAACTGATTGAATTCTCTCATTGTGGAAGACACTCCCTTAGTTGATTGTAGACGTAATCAGCCACAGATGCAATCAGTTGACTCATGATTTAATAAAGCAGCCTTCTGGTTTATTAACCAGCCATGAAATGTCCTTGTAGTGATGGTTAGGCCAGTGTTTGCTTGACTAGACAATTGGGCACAATCACCTGGTGTACCAGTTTGTATATATTATGTCCCCCAGAAAAAGACGTGTTCTTTGATGCAATCTTGTGGGAGCAGACATATTAGTGGGGATTAAGTTGGAACGTTTGGATTAGGTTGTTTCCATGGAAATGCACCCCACCCAACTGTAGGTGATAACTCTGATTGGATAATTTCCATGGAGGTGTGACCCCGCCCATTCAGCATGGGCCTTGATTAGTTTACTGGAGCACCACATAAGCTCAGACACAAGGAGTGGGCTTGCTAGAGCCAAGAGGGACACTTTAAAGAATGCACAGGAGCTGAGAGAGGAGCTGCAGATGAGAGGCAGTTTGAAGACAACCTTTGAAAGCAGACTCTTGCTCCAGAGAAGCTAAGAGAGGACAAACACCCCAAGAGCAACTAAGAGTAACATTTTTGAGGAACTGCCGCTAGAGAAGAACATCCTGGGAGACAGCCATTTTGAAACCAGAACTTTGGGGCAGATGCCAGCCAGGTGCCTACCCAGATAACAGAGATTTTCCAGACACCATTGGCCACTCTCCAGTGAAGGTACCCTTTGTTGATGGACACTTTATGGCCTTAAGACTGTAACTTTGTAACCAAATAAACCCCGTTTATAAAAGCCAATCCATTTCTGGTGTTTTGCATTCTGGCAGCATTAGCAAACTAGAACACCTGGCCAAGTTGACACATGAACCTAACCATCACAGTTGTCCCTAGAAAAGCACCAGTGGATAGGGAGGGAGAAGGGACACCCCTACAGAATGCTTGGTATATAGATGGCTCCTGCTCAGGCCATCTCCTGTCTTGAAGAGCAACAGCCATATAACCAGCAATGGACACCTGATAGGTAGAGATGGAAAAGGAGCACAGTAATCAATGGGCCAGCTAGGAGCTGTCTGGTTGGCTCTTATGAATGAGGCACACCCATTCACCATTTCTGCTGATTCATGGGTAGCATAACTTAATGAAGCACTCACCGAGGGACGTAAGCCAGCCTTTAATAGGATCTTAGCAGCACCAGCCCTTGCATAAATTGTACAAGCATGGAAAGGGACAGAGGAAGCCTGGATTCCCAAGCTAATGCCACCCAAGATGGGATAACACCATGAACTCCATCCCTATCACCCCAGGTACCAGAATAACACCTTGGGGTCTGGGGTGGACAGTGCCAAAGGTTTGGATTGGGATCCTCTTGCCCATAAGAGCTAACCCCAATAGTCCTGGAAGAGAGAGGACCTGGAGAGACACGGTGGCAATGGGCAGGCGAGTGTCCAATCCCAAGGGGCACGGTTTTGGTGTCGGTACACTGGATTACTGTTAACACTATTAACCTAGAGGTGGCGGCCCCTCCCGTGGTGGGACGAAAGATATGGTATAGTCAGCCAGGGGGTAGCCCCTGCAGAGGCAAAGTCATCATTGGAGGAGGAAACAACACTGGTTTCATATTAATAGAAGGGTGAGATAGCCCAATCTGTGTTCCTAACAAGTTATTACCTTTTTGCTGCTAGCTTATGTTGTCTTTTATGGCTAACTGCTTATGTTAATGCTTGGAGCCCCACTGAAAATGTGTCATTAGCCTGAGCCCACCCTACTGTGGACACACACAATCCATCCAACTGTTGGGTTTGCAGCCTCATGCCTTTCAGCAGCCATGGAGGAGACCCCCAGTGGGTCAATCCGCTTCAAGGTCACAATTTGGAGGCCACCCAACACTGCATCAGAGAGCAACAGAAGGCAATGTCAACCCTGAACACCACCAACATCACAAGTAATACTGTTAATTCATGGGGAGTGGAGCATAACCTAACCTTTTCCAGCAAAGCCTCAGAAAGAGAAGCCATCGGGAAGCACATAATGCCCCCAAAGAATACAACCTTCCATCAGTGGGGGGTCCTATACCCAATTATGGGATGGGTTTATTTGGCTAACTCCTCCCACAGGATACTATTATGACCTGCCTCCCTGCATTGGGAACAAAAAAATATACAAAAGTTCATGAACTGGAAGAGAAACTAAGATGGCAGCTAGGTGAGACAGAGCAAAAAACACCTCCGTGAAAAACACTAGATAAAAACCAGAAAGTGACCCAGAATACCAGTTACAGCGATGCACCAGCTGGACGAGGTCTGTTAGTTCCACAGGGGTCGTATACTTGGTGAAACCGGGAGTCTGCAGTCTGAAACGAGTGAGTAAGCTGGCTGGAAGACCCGCAGCCGTGCGGCGGTCTGGGGAAGCCAGAGTTTGATGTTTGGAGACCGACGGGCTCTTTAAAGAAAAAAAAAAGGAAAAAACCCAGGAGCAGCTGCAGCTGCGATAGTGGGAACCACGCAGTAAAACACAGCAAAAAAGAAGGGGCTGGGCCGGCCTCTCGGTGTCTGGCCTGGAAGATAGCCTGCTGCAGATACCCTTGGGGCCAGGGGAACGGAGAGGAGAGCTGGAAGCAGAAAGAAACCCCGCGGGTAGCAGCTGGCTCCCTGGAGGGCTGGATAAACTCCTGCCCAGGGCCGTGCCCATGGACCAGAGCCCCGCCAGTTGTCCCGGAGATGGGAAGGAGGAATGCTGCGAGGAGGGGGTTGTGGAGATGCCCCGTTTGGCCATCTTTGCATCAGGCTGAAAGCGCCCCGGCATGGCCTGGCGGCCCGGGGCTTCCCTTGAGGGTCGGCACGCACTGGTGACGTAGCATGGCATTCCCTCGGCACAGGTCCTGGAGGATCACGGCTGGACGGGGGGACCCGCTCAGAGAACCCAGGGACATTACGCCAAGTACAGTGGTTTGTGGGATAGCGAGAGAGAGGGTCTGGGGCTGAAATGAAATGAAGGCTTAGACTCTTGCGGCAGCCTTGAATCTCTGGGAACCTGGGGGATTTGAATATTAAAGCTGTCCTTCCTCCCTGGCCACCCGTACACACGCCCCACATTCAGGGCGGACGGCTCCAGCAACACACCCAAACTGAGTTCTCCAACTGAACCCCACAAGAATCATTTCCCCACACACCACGGGGACAAGGTGGAGAACTGACTTGAGGGGTATAGGTGACTCACAGACGCCATCTGCTGGTTAGTTAGAGAAAGTGTACGCCACCAAACTGTGTTTCTGAAAAATTAGATAGGCATTTTTTTTTTACAACTTCAAAGAACCCTATCAAGCAAAGCAAATGCCAAGAGGCCAAAAACAGAAAATCTTAATGCATATGATAAAACCAGACGATATGGAGAATCCAACTTCAAACACACAAATCAAGTTATCAGAAGAGAAAAAGTACCTCGCACAATTAATCAAAGAACTACAATCGAGGAATGAAAACATGGCAAAGGATTTAAAGGACATCAAGAAGACCATGGCCCAGGATATAAGCTACATAAAGAAGACCCTAGAAGAGCATAAAGAAGACATTACAAGAGTAAATAAAAAAATAGAAGATCTTATGGAAATAAAAGAAACTGTTGGCCAAATTAAAAAGACTCTGGATATTCACAATACAAGACTAGAGGAAGCTGAACAACGTCTCAGTGTCCTAGAAGTCCACAGAATGGAAAATGAAAGAACAAAAGAAAGAATGGAGAAAAAAATTGAAAAAATCGAAATGGATCTCAGGGATACGATAGATAAAATAAAACATCCAAACTTAAGACTCATTGGTGTCCCAGAAGCGGAAGAGAAGGGTAAAGGTCTAGAAAGAGTATTCAAAGATATTGTTGGGGAAAACTTCCCAAACCTTCTACACAATATAAATACACAAAGCATAAATGCCCAGCGAACTCCAAATAGAATAAATCCAAATAAACCCACTCCAAGACATATTCTGATCAGACTCTCAAATACTGAAGAGAAGGAGCAAGTTCTGAAAGCAGCAAGAGAAAAGCAATTCACCACATACAAAGGAAACAACATAAGACTAAGTTGTGACTACTCAGCGGCCACCATGGAGGCGAGAAGGCAGTGGCATGACATATTTAAAATCCTGAGAGAGAAAAATTTCCAACCAAGAATACTTTATCCAGCAAAACTCTCCTTCAAATTTGAGGGAGAGCTTAAATTTTTCACGGACAAACAAATGCTGAGAGAGTTTGCCAATAAAAGACCTGCCCTACTTCAGATACTAAAGGGAGCCCTACCAACAGAGAAACAAAGAAAGGAGAAAGAGATATAGAGAATTTTAACAGACAGATATAGTACCTTACATCCCAAATCACCAGGACACTCATTTTTCTCTAGGGATCATGGATCTTTCTCCAGAAGGGATCATAAGCTGGGACATAAAACAAGCCTCAATAAATTAAAAAAAAATTTGAATATACTCAAAGCACATTCTCCAACCACAATGGAATACAAATAGAAGTCAATAATTTTTGAACTGTAACTCCACTATTTACTTCCTACATGATATAAAATACACAAACTCTAGTGACAAATCAGTGGTTTTGAACTCAACATAAAATATGTAATTTTAGACAACTATATAAAGGTGGGGGAATGCAGGAGTATAGGAACATAGTTTATGTGTCCTATTGAAGTGAAGGTGGTATCAAAGAAAAACAAGATTGTTATGGATTTAAGAGGTTAATTTTAACCCCCACAGCAAACACAAAGAAATTATCAGAGAATATAACCATAGAGATGAAAAGTAGAGTTTGGGTTAAGACAAATGGGGGAAGGGGCAATGGGGAGTTAAGAAATGAGTATAGGGTTGCTTTTTGAGGTGAAGGGAAATTTCTAGTAATGGATGGTGGAAAAGAGCATTACAACATTCTAAATGTGATTAATCCCACTAATGGAAGGCTAGGGAGGGGGTGGAATGGGAAGATTTAGGCTGTATATATGTTCCCACAATTGAAAAAAAAAAAAAAAAGACAGTCTAAATAGATGACAATTGAATGCCAAGGATGAACTTGGATGGGATTGGAGGATAGAGGACAGGTGGCTCAAAGGGACACAGTTGAGACATAAGGAAAAGGAAATATAGAATGTAAGCTTCGTATCATTGTTGAATCTCTTGTACTTCTTAGCTGTGCTTAATGGGATTGCATAAAAGAATGTTCTTGTTCATGGGAAGTGTATACGTGAATTATAGTGTATGTTCAAGGATGTATGCAGCTAGCTCTCATATGTTCAGAAGACAGAGCAATAGAAGATTGATGATAGATAGGGAAGAAGGGAGGGAGGGAGGGAAAGAAATAGCGATGTGACAGCATGTTAAAGTTGGTGGATTGAGCTATCGGGGGAGGGGGGTCAGGGTATGATGGAATTCTGTATATGGGGTTAGTATTGTTTTTGCAACTGTTCCTATAACTTTGAATTTATTTCAAAATAAAAAAAAAAAGTTCATGAACTAATTAATACTAGATATCTGGGCTATGTCTCCTGGAAAATGCTTCCATACCATTGTCCTAGCTAGCAGTGACTTGTTCGCTACTGACTGGGGCCAATGCCCCAGTATCTACTGGATTTTCCCTAATGGCATGCAATGATTATGCAGCACAAACATGTGGCTGTGGCTGTCCCCAGGTGGACAGGGAGCTGCACTCTGAGCTTCTCCTGGAGGAACTCTAGGATATCAGACACAATCCCAGTGCCCCTAAATGAGCCAATCTGAGAAAGAAGTGCAACAGGTCTGTATTCTTTGGGCGGGATTATTTAATCTGTTTTTGTCCCCAAGGAGGCGATGTTGACATCATGCTCAAAATAGAAACCCTCCAAAAGTTTGTAACTATGGTCCTCAATGACAATAAACACAGCCTCTCTGCATTAAATCAAAAAAAACTGTGGCTATGCACAAGGTGGTGTTACAAAACCACATGGCCCTGGATATTCTCACTGCTGCACAAGGGGGAACGTGCACCTCATTATAAACTGAATGTTGTGTCTATGTTCCAGATAAAAGGCTGAAGTAGAAAAGTTCCTTGGCTCACTTACAATTGCAACTCATAGATCAAATGGGTGATGATTTATGGTGGTCCCAAATAAAAGCTTGGTTTGTAAGGTGGGGTAGCTGGTGGAAAACACTGTTGATGAGTCTTCTAGATATTGTGGCAATTGGACTTATTCTATGCACACATATGTATTGTTGGTGTGGGTTCTGTCTCCAATGCTCCTTAAAAATGGGAAAAACAGTTTTACAAGCTATTCTCCCATCCTGCCATGGCCCAGGGACTCTTGAGGAAGAGGGGGTGTGTGAAATTGTAAGGGCCAGTCGGGGGGGGGGGTGGATTGTATGATACATATAGCATCTCCTTCCTGACTGAGGATTGACCTAACCCCTGCCCCCCTCCTCAGGCAACCCTCCCTGTAACTCCCTGGAAGCATGTTGAGCTTTAGCTGCTATAATCTTGAACACTGCCTGCCCTGAGTGCATCCTGTTTTGGAAAAAAGACATTCCCAGATGTTTTCCCCAAACTTGAATTCAGCCACCTTTGTCCCCCAGCCATATATAACCCATACGGTGGTTGCCATAGATGCAGACATACACAAGTGAACTTTCTGCCAGTCTCACTGTTCATCTTAAGGAAGCAGTAACGCTCTGTAAATAACTTCCCCTAATAAATGCTTAAGGACTGATCACCCTGGCATTCAGTGCCTCTTTCTGTGGAATCTCAACAGGTCTCATTATGGGGTAGTTTGGGGCATTCACAGCTGGGTCTCCCCCTATTACTCCTTTCAGGGTGAGTCCTGCTGCTGGTTCAGCAGAATGCAACAAAGCCAAAACTTGAATCAATGTGTAACAGATTGGGGAACAGTGTTAAGACATACTGGAAATAGACAAGGAGAACTCTAATCTAAGAGCGTCCAGGAGACTGTTATGTTGTCATAGCTGATAGCCAGGCTGAGAGAAACAAAACAGAAGCCCAGTTTTGTGAAATGGGCTACAAAGACTCAGAATGAGTTTAGAAGCAAGCAAAGCCTAAATGCTATGTCCCAGAATGTTGAAACAGAACTCCATTAATTTCTGCTGAGAACAGACAGTATTTATTGTAGAAAATGAGGCAAGGTTTGACCTACAGGTGGGAATTGAAGGGCCCCTTTAGGAAAAGAGAATAGTGACTGAGAACCTGGTTGGAAATATCACTACTACTATCTTGAAACCTACCCCAGTTCTATGCATGCCACTTAGATCTGAATTTGGTTTTACAGCAAAGGGCTATTACATTCCTTAAAAGAAAAATTTCTCTTAGTATATGGATCACAATTTAAATGATTATCAGTCATTTACACATTAGTATGAATTTGCTTACATATTTCCTTCCTGGGAGCAGGTTTTGACAGGGGTTGGAAGAAATTTTTCATTTACCAGAGTCTTGCTGAGAGGCTAAAAGCCAAGCACTGTACTATGCACTAGGGTTCTAAAGATGAGACAAAGCACATATGCTTCATCCCCAAACAATTTCACAACCTTCCAGATTAAAGATAAGAAGAAAACTACTAAAACTAAAAAAAGATGTGCAACAAAGGAGAGTCTAAAGTTGTATGTAATGGTGCCTAAGAGTCTCCCCCTGAGTACCTCTTTGTTGCTCAGATGTGGCCCTCTCTCTCTCTAACTGAGCCATCTCGACAGGTGAACTCGCTGCCCTCCCCTCTACGTGGGACCCGACTCCCAGGGGTGTAAATCTCCCTGGCAACACAGAGTATGACTCCCGGGGATGAATGTGGACCCGGCATCGTGGGACTGAGAGTATCTTCTTGACCAAAAGGGGGATGCAAAATGAGACGAAATAGTTTCAGTGGCTGAGAGATTCCAAATGGAGTCGAGAGGTCACTCTGGTGGACATTCTTATGCACTATATAGATAACACCTCTTAGGCTTTAATGTATTGGAATAGCTAGAAGTAAATACCTGAAACTACCAAACTCCAACCCAGCAGTCTGGACTCCTGAAGACAATTATAGAATAATGTAGATTACAAGGGGTGACAGTGTGATTGTGAAGACCTTGTGGATCACATCCCCTTTATCTAGTGTATGGATGAGTGGAGGAATGGGGATAAAAACTAAAGGACAAATGGGGTGGGATGGGGGGATGATTTGGGTGTTCTTTTTTCATTTTTATTTTTTATTCTTGTTCTGGTTCTTTCTGATGTAAGGAAAATGTTCAGAGATAGATTGTGGTGATGAACGCATAACTATGTTATCATACTGTGGACAGTGGATTGTATGTCATGGATGATTGCATGGTGTGTGAATGTATTTCAGTAAAATGGAATTTAATAAAAAAAATAAAAATAAAAATAAAAAAAAGTAAAACTTTCTGCCATAACAGCAAAAAAAAAAAAAAGATGTGCAAGGTGGAAGCTGGATAGATTACAGACAAATATTTTCTTATTTTCCAGTGTTTACAAATGTAATCCATCTCTCCATGGAAATCCCACAGATGATCTTCCCTGCCATCTTCCCACAGCCCTTACCTCAACTCATCCCTCACTCTTCAAGTAGCATCAGAACTTCTTGGCCCATGCTTCGAGTCAGGAATAGAGATGCCAGGAGGATTATTTTGTCCAGTCTACTTTGATTTTATTGATAAGGAAAACCAGGCCCAGAGAGGTGAAGCAACTGAAAGAAATCATGAAGGGAGTCTGTGACAGAAGTTCACGGGTTCCCCAGCTCTCTGGTCAAAACCCTTTCACTGCCTCACAGCATTTCCTAACAAGAGACCAGAAGGGCTATTGTAACAGAGAAATCCCAGGTTGGATTGTATCAGTCATTTCTTCAATGTCCACTAAATAAAGTTCAAATCCCTTGGCCTGACTTTCTAGGCCTCTCACTTTCTTCGATCTACAAAACTGTATTATCTGATGTTCTATTACTCACCTACTTAAATTACTTGACTCATAATTCCCAGATACCATCTGTGCCTTCCTATTTCTGTGCCCTTGGTCATGCCATCCTTTCCAGCAGATGCCCTACTACCACCATCTTTATGTAAAGAATTTCTACCAATTCTTCAGGGCTGTGTCATTCACAAAGTCATCCCCAATACTGCCAGACAGAAAAGATCTCTAGCAATTTTTGTGCTTATGCCATTAAAATGACTCTTTCACATACCACCTTCTAAGATGGCTATTTTTGTCAATGAAAGACAGTCCCTAATGAAAGACAGGGGTATTAACGTTTATCTGGAACAGCTCCAGCACTCACAGTACAATAAATTCTGGGCTTTGTAAATATCTAATGAATGAATTGGATGGGATTGAATTAATGTCATTGACAGAAAGGTGGACATCAAATCAAAGCAATGTCATTTCAAAGTTTAGCCTGGCTGGGGTAGGCTGGATAGGCCAGAGAAGGAGGTACCAGAAGGAGGCTGCAGAGGAACGAAGTAAGCGACTTGCACAGCTATCATGCAGTGAGGAGATAAAAATAGAGATCCAAACAGTAGAACTGAGTAGAGCAAACTGGAAAGGCCATTTCAAGCCAAGACATGGAGCATGTAGTTGATGAAGGATAAAGGTTCATCTTGGGAATCTAAACATGGAGATGCACTAGACACAAATAAGTAGACAGGAATTGCCCAACCATTTGTGGTTTTCTCCTTTTTGATTAAAGAGCTGAATTTGGTGATCATCATTCTTTTTTTAAAATTTGCTGAAAGGTCTTGGATATCTCTGAGGCACATTCATACAGGCTGTGTTCCCAGGAACCCTGCACCACCACCACCACCACCCACACACACACCATCTCACCACCACCCCAACCCCTCATGGCCTCTGGAGATGCCTCAGGGTTACCAGGACTATCAAGTGGCAGCACGGGCAGGGATCTGGGGCCTCCAGCTAACCTCACTTCAAACATTCCACTTAGATTTATTTTATATTTTGGGGTTTGCCATAAGATATCTCTTGAAAAGTAGAATTTGCCATTTAAAAAGTATTTTATATGACCCAGCAAGTCCACTCCTTTCATCCAAAAGAAATGAAAATATATCTTCACACAACACCTTGTAGATGAATGGCCATAAGCACGATTCATAATAGCCAAAAAGGAGAAACAACCCAAATGTCCACCAACTGATAACAGGAAAAAACAACACATGGTATATCCATACAATGGAATATTACTCATCTGGAAAAAGGAATGAATTACTGATATGGGCTACAACATGGATGAACCTCAAAAATGTTACGCTAAATGAAAGAAGTCAATCACAAAAGACCACATATTGAATGATGCCATGTATATGAAATATCCAGATTAGGCAAATCCATAGAGACAGAAAGTAGGTTGCCTAGGGTAGGGGGCAGAGATAGGGAGTGACTGCTAATGGGCATGAGGTTTCATTAAGGGGGAATAAAAATGTCCTAAAATTAGATTGTGGTAATGGCTTCACAACACTCTACATATATTAAAAACCACTGAATTGTACACTTTAAAAGGGTGAATTGTATGGCATGTGAATTATATTTCAATAAAGCTTCTTTTAAAAATGTGTTTTAAAATGTTTTCCTCTAAGGCAGTGATTCTTAATGGGTAAGAGGGAGATTTTGCATCTGAAGACATTTTTGGTTATCACAACTGAGGAGGGACTACTTGAATCTAATGGTTAGAGGCCAGAGATGCTGCCGAATATCCTACAATGCACAGGACAGCCTCCTACAACGAAGAACTATTCAGTCCAAAATGTCAATAGTGCCTTGATTGAGAAATTCTGCTCTAGGGTATAAGTGCTTTAAAAATAAATATGGGGGTGTTTCTGGGACTCGGGCAAGATGGCGGCATAGAGAGGAGTGGAAGCTAAGTAGTCCCCCTGGAACAACTACAAAAAACCAGAAACGACTAGTAAATAATCCAGAATAACTGCGGGGGGACAAACCAGACCATCCACTCATCATACACCAACCTGAATTGGGAGGAATGCCCGAGAACACAGCATAAAATCTGTAAGTAAAACCTGAGGATCCAAGTCGTGAGACCCCCCTACCCCATAGCCCAAGCTGCAAAGCCTCGTGGTGCCAGAGAGAAGCTCTCTCCCAGCAAGCGAATATAGCTCAGCTGAGCTCCAACTAGGGTTTTAAGTAGCGAGTGTGAACTGCTCACTACAGGTACGCATCCCCCAAAAACAGACAGAGGCTTTAGGTGACGACTGACCTGGGAGAGCCGGAGAGTCGCCTTGGACTGGGTCTGAAGGGGACTGTTTCTTTTTTGGCTCAGTGGAGAAAGCCCCAGTCATTTTCAGTTTCCAGGGCTGTGACTCTGGGAAGGGCGGAGACAGCACAAGCAGAGATAAAGACCATTGAAATGCTAATGACCTCCACCTGGGGGGTCTGTCTTCTCTAGGAGGAAAGGGGTGGGGCCCTTTCCATTCAGAACCAGACCCCAGAGCCTGGGGGAACACAGCCATACCTCCTCACACCAGTCAAGAATTATAGGCTAACAGGCGTCACCTGCTGGGCAGAAAAGCACAGTGACCCGAGGCATCAAAGGGTGGAGCAATTTTCTAAGACACACCCACAGGGAAACCAGATACTGAATATTTCTTCCCTCTGGGACCTGAGCCTGTTCTGGTCTGGGAAAACCTGATTTGGATAACCAAGGAAACCATGCCTAGACAACAGAAAATTACAACCTACACTAAGAAAAACAAAGTTATGGCCCAGTCAAAGGAACAAACATACACTTCAACTGAGATACAGGAATTTAAACAACTAATGCTAAATCAGTTCAAAAAGTTTAGAGAAGATATTGCAAAAGAGATAGAGGCTGTAAAGGAAGAACTGGACATGTATACAGCAGAAATCAAAAGTTCAAAAAAACAACTAGTAGAATCTATGGAAATGAAAGGCACAACACAAGAGATGAAAGAAACAATGGAAACATACAACAGCAGATCTCAAGAGGCAGAAGAAAACACCCAGGAACTGGAGAACAAAACACCTGAAAGCCTACACGCAAAGGAGCAGATGGAGAAAAGAATGAAAAAATATGAGCAACGTCTCCGGGAACTCAAGGATGAAACAAAGTACAATAATGTACGTATCATTGGTGTCCCAGAAGGAGAAGAGAAGGGAAATGGGGCAGAAGCAATAATAGAGGAAATAATTAATGAAAATTTCCCATCTCTTATGAAAGACATAAAATTACAGATCCAAGAAGCGCAGCCTACTCCAAACAGAAGAGATATGAATAGGCCTACGCCAAGACACTTAATAATCAGATTATCAAATGTCAAAGACAAAGAGAGAATCCTGAAAGCAGCAAGAGAAAAGCAATCCATTACGTACAAAGGAAGCTTCATAAGACTATGTGCAGATCTCTCAGCAGAAACCATGGAGGCAAGAAGGAAGTGGTGTGATATATTTAAGATACTGAAAGAGAAAAACCACCAACCAAGAATCCTGTATCCAGCAAAGCTGTCCTTCAAATATGAGGGAGATCTCAAAATATTTTCTGACAAACAGACAATGAGAGACTTTGTGAACAAGACGCCTGCCCTACAGGAAATACTAAAGGGAGCACTACAGGGTGATAGAAGACAGGAGTGCGTGGTTTGGAACACAATTTTGGGAGATGGTAGCACAACAATATAAGTACACTGAACAAAGGTAACTATGAATACGGTTGAGAGAGGAAGGTGGGGAGCATGTGAGACACCACAAGAAAGGAGGAAAGATAACGACTGGGACTGTGTAACTTGGTGAAATCTAGAGTATTCAACAATTGTGATAAAATGTACAAATATGTTCTTTTATGAGGGAGAACAAGCAAATGTCAACCTTGCAAGGTGTTAAAAATAGGGAGGCATTGGGGGAGGGATGCAATCAGCATAAACTAGAGACTGTAACTAATAGAATCATTGTATTATGCTTCCTTTAATGTAACAAAGGTGATATACCAAGGTGAATGCAGATAAGAGGGGGGGATAGGGGAGGCATGTTAGACACTTGACATTGGTGGTATTGTTTGATTCTTTATTCTACTTTGATTTAAGGTTATTTTTCCTTTTGCTGCTTCCTAGCTGTCATTTTTTTTCCTCTTTCTTTTGCCTCTCTACCTTCTTTGACTCTCCCTCCTGCCTTGTGGAAGAAATGTAGAGGCTCTTATATAGATAGTGGTGAAGGTGGTGAACACATAAATGTATGACCATGCAGAAAACCATCGATTATTTACTTGGGATGGAATGTATGGTGAGTGAACAAAACCATATTAAAAAAAAAAATGGGTTGATGACAAAACCTCGAGGGCAATATACTGAGTGAAATAAGCCAGACACATTAGGACAATTATTACAGGGTCTCACTGACAGGAACTAATTATAATAGGTAAACTCATAGACATGAAATATAAGGTACCAAGATATAGGACGAGGCTTAAGAATGGGGAGTGGTTGCTTAATATGAGGAGAATGTTGAATTAGGATGAACTCAAATGTTTTGAAATGAACAGGGGTGTTGTTAGCAAGATGTGAGAATAACTAACAGCGCCGAATGGTGTGTGAATGAGGTGGAAAGGGGAAGCTCAGAGTCATATATGTCACCAGAAAGAAAGTTGGAGGTCAAAAGATGGGAATGTATAAAACTGAATCCTATGGTGGGCAATGTCCATGATCAACTGTACAAATGCTAGAAATTGCTTCCATGAACCAGAACAAATGTATGACAACACAATTAGAAGTTAATAATAGAGGGGTATATAGGGAAGAACTATATACCTATTACAAACTATATACTACAGTTAGTAGTATTTCAACATTTTTTCATAAACAGCAACAAATGTACTATACCAATACTATGAGTCAACAATTGAGGGGGGTTGGTTAGGGATAGGGGAGGATTAGTGTTTCCTTTTCTTTTTTTCTTTTTTCATCTTTCACTTTATTTCTTGTCTGGAGTAATGAAAAGTTTCTAAAAATTGAACAAAAATTAAGTGTGATGGATGCTCAGCTGTATGAGGGTACCCAGGGGCAAGTGATTGTACACTTTGGATCTTTGGATAATTGTATGGTATCTGAACAATCTCAATAAAAATGAAAAAAAAAAAGAAAAATAAATAAATAAATAATAAATAAATAAATAAATAAATAAATAATAAATAAATAAATATGGTTGGGTAACATCATCAACATGGCAATATAAGACACACTGAAAAAACCTCCCCAGAGATTCAGCAAATAAAAGGACAAATCCCAAGGGCATAGAACTCTGGAGGATAGGGGCTGGAGAAGGGCTCCACAAATGCTGAATATGTAATCAAGAAGTTAGAATTTAAGAAATGATTATGATTACTTAATCATCATATAGATATTTCTTTTTACTTTCTAGTATATTAGTATAGCCAGAAGGAAATACCTGAAATTACTGAACTATAATCCAGTTGCCTTGATATATGATAATGATTGTATAACTATATAGCCTTTATCTTGTGATCTTGTGGTTGTAAAAACCTTGTGACTACCCTTACTGGTATCATTTTATCTGGCTTTTCAACTTTAGAGTCTTATGATCACTAAAGACAGTCCCTAATGTTTATTAATGAAGGGTCTTGAGTCAGCTCAAAACTAACCCATCCCAATTCCAAAGCTATCTTGATAGACGGAGCTGAATCTAACCAAAATTGGCCTGCTGACATGCACGGTAGCTTAAACTTTAACCTACAAGTGACCTATACTTCATTATAATACTAAAAATCATGCCCATCATCATATTAAGGCTGCCATTTTCTTACATAGGTTCTGTGACTAAGCATGTAATCAAGCTGTGCATCCTCAATACTTAGACCATCTCTAATCACATCATCTTGAGCCATTGTGATCATTATCCTAAAACCTGCCCATCTTTTGATAATATATAACTATCAGAGTTTACTTTACTATAATTCAAAGAAACAGATTTTTAGGTTGATAGGCCGTCTGATCTCCTGCTTCGCACCTAGCAATAAACTCTTTCTCTCTTTGAAGCCCTGGTATCTCAGGAATTTGTCATTTGAGTGCATCGGGCAGAGAATCCACCACTTTTGACCAGTATAAATTTGCTGACCCAGGTGGGACAAAGGTTCCTAAGAAGCAAGGAGTACAACTGCCCAAAGTTCTGGAGCCCTGGCAGGACAAGTAAACATAGTAATCAAGTCTTTTGTGGCTGTTAGACTCTTAGTCTAGAGGCTAAGCAACTAGGTTTTTCTGCTCTGCCAGTACTCCAGACCCTCAGCACCTTAAAAAGCTTCAAAGAGGGAAACAGTTTCCAGTTCCATGTCTGGACATCAGACTGGGTGAGTGGGTCCTCAAGGTAGAAGTGGATCATGGAGTCAGTATGGCAGTTCTAGTCCCTGGACCTGGGACTGAGGCTCTGGGTCCCACTTCCAGAACAATCCCCTTTGCTCTGATCTCTACACCTTTCTGTTTTTGAGTACCATTCTGTACGGGGTTCAAGGCCCTAACATGAGTTTGTTGAGTTATACTTCTAGAAAATAAGTAATCCAACAATTTATCAGTATTTAATGAAAATAAGTAAGTGTATGATGCCTGTTTAACTGTTAATGGATAGTGTTACTTAGGTATAGTGAGCATTTAATGCCTGTTAAATTGTTAATTGGTGTGTTTGGTCTAGTTATTAATTGGTGTGTTACTTAAATATATAGTAAGTGTTAAGGGTCCATTTAAATTTGTTAGTTGGTGTGTTACTGCATTTGTGTTTTTCAAGTGTTCCTAATTGGTTACTGATTGTGGAAATTCTTTAAAATGGGAAATCCTAATTCTAATAGCATTCCTAAATATAGCCCTTTGTGCTATATTTTGAAAACCTGGAAAGATTTTAGTTACAATCCTATGGGGGAAAAATAGATTATTTCTGTAACACAATCTAGCCTCAGTATGATTTAGAATTAGGAAACAAATGGCCTGAAAATCATTCTATAGAAAAGCACACTGCATTACAGTTAGAGTTGGTCTGAAAAAGAGAGCAGAAATGGGATGAGATGATGCATATTCAATCCTTTATTTGTCCCTCTCAAAAGTATATTTCTGTGCTTCTATTTTTTTGCATGACTAACTTTCCATTTGTATCAGTCTTCTTGTTCGTGTATATTTTGATACCTCCAATGGTAATAGCAAATTAACAAAAAAATTCTTAAAGAGCTCTCTTCAAATTGCCAAAAGATAAATAGGTGCATATATTTATCTAATAAATATATTAGTATAATTATATACTAATATATACTCCTGGAGTCCCAGAGAAAAAGAAAACAAAAACCTTTAGGCACCAGGGTTCAAAGCCTTACTTTTTGTAATTACTGTAAACAAACCTGAACATTGGAAAGAAAATGCCCTCTGAAATTTCCCAAAGACAGCAAACGGCTGCCTTGGAAAATGGCAAAGACTTTTCCAATTGTCCAGGTGAGATATTTACATAAAATAGATCTAATATTTGGAAACAATTAAAAGAAGGGCATATCATAATGTTGACACCCCTTTTCAATAAGAACAAGTTAGGATGGTCACTGCCTAGATATCCCTGAAGATCGAGAAAGTGAGAGGAAGGGGTAGCAACAGACAAGATAGGATTTAACAAAGGATTACAAATACTGAATCTTTATATAATTTTTTAGGTGCTAAGGTATTAGAATAGCTAGAAGGAAATAACAGAAATGGTGGAACTGTGACCCATAATATTCTTTAAAATTTGCTCTGTAGCTATTCATTAAATTGTACTTTGAAAGTTATCACCTTTCTGTATATATGTTATATTTCACCATAAGGAAATAACTGAAATTGTGGAACTATAACCCATAAGATTCTTTGAAATTTGCTCTCTACCTACTTGTTAAATCATACTTTGAAAATTATCACTGTTATGTATATATGCTAAATTTCACAATTTAAAAATGTATCTTAAAAAACAATTAAAAGAAGGGCATAGGAACTCGCATCAATACTAAGGCCACCTTAAGGGTCTTAAATCCCACTGTCCTGAGTTAAAACTTTAAAACAAAGTTCAACAGACCAGGCCTCATTCTTTCTGTCTCAACTACTCCTGCCCCCAGGGCCTAACCATAGCTAAGGCAGCTATGGGGGAAGGGTTGGGTGCAGAAAGATGGGGGAGGGTGAGCTTGGTTTAGAATTATTTCTACTGAACCTCAAGATTAGAAATGGTAGGCACAGAATACTAGGGAATGCTGAGAGAGTTCCCCAATTAAAATTATTTTTTCCAATAATAATACCTTTGAAATGGTAGCCATGGTAAACAAATCATTATTAAAATATAAGTACCCTTGGGAATTAGTAGCCTTGGAAATATAAGTAGCTTTGGCAATTACATCTTATTAAGATGTAATTGCCAAATCTCAGTATGCAAAAAAAAATGTCCTTGAGAGCTATGAAAATGTTTTCCTGGATTTATGCTTAGGACTAATTAAACAATTGTAGTATATTTTCCAGAGCTTCATACTCAATATACTTTTGAGGTTGTTCAAAATTTTAGGATATTATGAAAACAAAGAGATTTTTTAACCTCCAATAGAATGAATAAAAAAAGGAAGTACCGCTGCAAAAAAAAAAAAAATGCAGTGACAAAGTTTAATCCTATTCCTGTTTTTATGATGACTTTTTGAATTAAACAAATACAATTTTATTCTACTTAGGTATGCTTTCCCTAAATTTATACAAGTTTACCGATAAAATAAGCTAGCTTTATACCTATTAGATCTTTATTATGGTAAAAAAATGTAAGTTTGTGTTTAATGAAATTGTTATTATTTTGACAAATTTTATTATTAAAATAATTATGTTCTGTAAGATGTTTAAAGACAGTATCAGAGATCTTTTTTGGTAACTTAAAGTATGTGAGTATGTAAAATATAAAAGATGTGCTTAGTCAAAGAAATGTGTATAATTTTATCATCAAGAATGTATAGGACAAAGCCCGAGTAAATATGGAAAGTTGTAGGTTTGTGAGAGTGAATTTTGTTTATTGTAATCAATGCTGGCTAAAATTTGATAAGCTTGTCTAAGGAAGTATGGTTTGTCCTAAAGTAAAATGGCTAGTTTTAATATGTAAGACAAGACCTAAAGAGATATGGAAAGTTGTAGAAGGTTTGTGAAAGTGAATTCTGTCTTAGTCTATGCTGACCAAAAATTTGATAGGCCTGTTTATAATATTTTTAAAGAGCTTTTGTTTCAAACTGTGCATTCATACAAAACTGAAGTCTAGTTTTCTCTGTTAAAATAATGTGGATTGTTGGTCTGCTCTTAAAGAAAGGTGATAAAATGTTTTTCTTAACCATCTGAATACTCTCTAGAAGACAAAGATTTTATATCATATCAGGATAATATCCTTGCTGAAGTTTATGTTAACCTTATCCTTTATCTCAGAAGACAAATCTTCTCAGGAAAACAGGGAAACTGTTGCAAAGGATTTGCTCTTTTACCTTGTAAAAGCGAGGTGCTAAAATAGTTTAACATATTATATAGGACATGTTTGGGAAGTATTACAATAATTAAAAGGGATTTTCTATCCTTCCATTAGCTAAATTTGTATGGGTGAAATGTTATTCATGTATTTAGAGACTGTATAAAATTCCTAAAGACTTGACGGTGATCTCACTGTCCATGTCCTGATATTAGTCCGCATGATGTTAGACAACAGTATTATGTTGTTAGTCATGGTTTTAGTCATGGAAACAACCAAATTTACTTGTCAGTTACACTACTTTGCTCTAATGCTTCTCTAAAAGTACATGTGGTAGGCTATAAGTCAGAACTTCATCTTCAACAAAAAGTGACTTTAAAAGAGAAGCAAGGCAAGTATATAAATTGTATTCTACCTGTTAATTAACATAACTCTGGTAAATGTGTAAAGATGAGACAGAACAAAACGCCTGCTATGGTTTGTTGTTGATGACCCCAATGTAAGTCAAATGTCAAATGTTTTTGACTTTTTTCTGAAAACAGCTTCATTTAGAAAATGCTTATAAGAAAATTAGGGCCTAGATTGTGGGCTCATAACAGCAGGCACATTTATTCCTCAGCTTTAACTGTTATTTCTAAATTCTGAGATGCTTTGCTCTTTGTGTATACCATGGTAGTTCCCTGGAACTTTGAGTATCTGTGTGACACCTGAGAATCAGAGTTGGAGTTGTCCAGCTCTGAAAGTCAACATTACTCCATACAGCAATTGTTAAACAAGCTGAAAAAGAGATCAGACTTCAATTAGAGTTGTGAATGAAGCTCACCTGGTTAGGGCTTAGGTATATCAGAATACAGGATAAAAGATGATGTTGTCTGTATTTTAAGACTGTAACTTCTGTGTGAGACAAAAGGAAGAGATGTTTATTTGGTTCAAAATTTAAATTTTTTGTTGAACACTACCTAATTTAACCTGTCTGATCAGTTTATTTAAACAACCTAATTCAGCTTTATTTGACACGGAACCTAGAATAGGGAACATAATCTTGATATCCTGTACAGGCTAATGTAATATGCTGATGCATTTCAGAGTATTTAGGGCAGAAAATGAAAAAGTATTTGCAAAGTCCCTTGAGAGACTGGAGAAAACAGGGAACTACTAAACTTCCCCACCAGGAAAATTCCAGCTTTTCTCTTAAGCAAGAGGAGCTCCCAATTTAATAAGCCAAGCCCCCAATCTTGAAGCTTGCCCTTATGAAACTTATTTCTGTAATGTCAATGCTAAGCCTACTTATAATTAATGCCTAAGAGTCATCCCCAGAGAACCTCTTTTGTAGCTCAGATGTGTTGGCCTCTCTCTCTAAGTCAAACTCGGCAAATAAACTCACTACCTTTCCCTCTACATGAAACATGACTTCCAGGGGTGTAAGTCTCCCTGGCAACATGGGACATAACTCCCAGGGATGAGTGAGCCTGGCCCTGGCATCATAGAATTAGTTTGCCAAAAGGGGGAAAAGAAATAAAACAAAATAAAGTTTCAGTGGCCAAGAGATTTGAAATAGAGTCGAGAGGTCATTCTGGAAGTTGCTTTTATGCAAGTTTCAGCCAGATATTGCAAACTACCACAATATGCCAAGCCCCAAACAATAGTGTTCTTGAAAACCCTAAAGAACATCCTCTATCTAAGACTCTATAAAGGTTTTACTTATTAAGTTTATTGTCCTAAAACCTGCCCATCTTTTTTTCCTGCAATTTTATTGAGATATAGTCACATACCATACAATCATCCAAAAAACCCTAAAGAATATCCTCTAAGACTCTATAAAGGTTTTACTTATTAAGTTTATTTTCAGAGACTTAAATCCTCTGGATTGTTCCTATGCCAGATAAGCCCTGAAACCCAGAGGTACTGGTCTCTCTGAGAATAACCAGTTTCATTCCTCTACCCCATAATTATGATGCCCATTTTCAGCATGAAGAAGTTAGAAAAGTCATCACAAGATATCTCTCAAGATTGAGAGAATGATCAAATGAGATGGAGGAGCTGTAACCGAGAAGTTAGGATTTAAGAAATGATTATGATCACTGAATCATTATATAGATATTTCTTTTTATTTTCTAGGGTATTAGTATAGCCAGAAGGAAATACCTGAAATTACTGAACTATAATCCAGTTGCCTTGATCTTTGATAGTGATTGTATAACTATATAGCTTTTATCTTATGATCTTGTGATTGTAAAAACCTTGTGACTGACCCTCACTGGTACCTTTTATCTGGTTTTTCAACTTTAGAGCCTTATGATCTCTAAAGAGAGCCCCTAATGTTTACTAATGAACACCCTTGAGTCAGCACAGAACAAACCCACCCAAATTCCAAAGCTATCTTGATAGATGGAGCTGGATCTAACCAAAATTGGCCTGCCTTATCTGACATGCACAGTAGCTTAAACTTTAACCTATAAATGACCTATACCTCATCATCTCGAGCCATTGTGATCTTGTCCTAAAATCTGCCCATCTTTTTTTCCTGCAATTTTATTGAGATATAGTCACATACCATACAATCATCCAAAGTGTACAATCCATTGTTCACAGTATCATCATATAGTTGTGCATTCATCACCACAATCAATTTTTGAACCTTTTCATTACCACACAAAAAAAGAATAAGAATAAAAAATTAAAGTAAAAAACACCTGTATTAGTTAGGGTTCTCCTGGGAAACAGAATCAATGAGAGATGTCTCTGATTATCAAATTGTAAAAGTGACTCACACAACTGCGGGCACGCACGAGTCCAAATTCTGCAGAGCCGTCAACAAACTGTCAACTCCAAGGAAGACGTCCGACGAACTCCTCGGGAAACAAACCGACAACTTTGACGAACTCCTCAGGAAACGAACTGGCAACTTCGACGAACTCCCCAGGAAATGCTTCACTGAGCAGCCGAAGAAGAAGTGAAGGTTCTCTAACTGTCCGGCTTATAAGCCTCCAACTGATCACCCGGACCAAATCCAGCCAATTGCATTCTCTCATCGTGGAAGGCACGCCCCTTGATGAGTCATCAGTCAGCTGCAGTCAATTGACTGATGATCCAACAAACCAGCCCGTTGGTTTATTAACCAGCCTCAAATATCCTCACAGCAATCGTCAAGCCAGTGCCCGCTTGACCAGACAGCTGGGCCACCTAGCCAAGTTGACACATGAACCCAACCATCACAACACCCAAAACATCCCATCCCCCCATCCCTCCCTATTATTCATTTACTTTTTGCCCCCATTTTTCTACTCATCTGTCCATACACTGGATAAAGGGAGTGTGAGCCACAAGTTTTCACAATCACATGGTCACACAATGTAAGCTATATAGTTACACAATCATCTTCAAGAATCAAGGCTACTGGATGGCAATTCAACTGTTTCAGGTATTTCCTTCTAGCTATTCTAATACACTAAAAACTAAAAAGGAATATCTATATTCTTATATCCTTATATCATAAGAATAACCTCCAGAAAGACCTCTCAACTCCATTTGCAATCTCTCAGCCACTGAAACTTTATTTTGTTTCATTTCTCTTCCCCCTTCTGGTCAAGAAGGCTTTCTCAATCCCATGATGCCAGGTCCAGGCTCATCCCCAGGAATCATGTCCCACATAAGGCAGAGGGCAGTGAGTCCACCTGCCAAGATGGCTTAGAGAGAAACTGCCCATCCTTTGATACTAGAAAACTCTCAGAGTTACTGCAGTTCAGGGAGACAGATTTTTAGTCTGATAAGCCATCTGATCTCCTGCTTCATGCCTAGCAATAAACTCTTTCTCTCTTTGAAGCCCCAGTGTCTCAGGAATTAGTCATTTGAGAGCATCAGGCAGGGAACCCACTGACTTTGATCAATATCAAATCAAAGAAAAAGAAAAATACCCAGTCATGAACTTCCACCCCAGACCTACCAGTCCTCTCCTTACCACCACCACCCCTTACTTGGTCCCATGCAACTTGGAAGTTTCTCAGAGGTAATGGCCCAGATCCCACCCACCTCCCACCAGGGACATAGAATATAGAGGCACTCACCGGAGAGAGTAGAATCCCATGCATATCCAGGCACAGGGACCCAAGTTCACAAAGACTCAAAGTAGAACACAAGCCACTGAGGATCACCACATACAAGAGGGCACCTGGGCAGGGGGAGACCATGGTAGAACTGCAGCTGGCAAGTGGTGCACTCACTCAATCCAGTTTCTGTTGGCTGTACCACCTAAACACAATACAGAATTTCTGGAGTAACCCACCTTTCTGGATTGACCCCATCTGGCTCCCAGGGGTGGGATACCCTAATGGGGAAGAAACCAGAAGCAGAAAAGCCTCAGAGAGGAAAAATGGTGGTTAAGCTGAACTGCTGTAAGACAGGAAGGTCCCAGAACTAAAAAGTGTAAGAAAAATGGGGTACTGAGTGAGGGAGAGAATGTAAACAAATCATAGGAACTGGGGAGAAAATTCTGCACAAAAACAGAGTCTACTTGGCTTCAGGCTGCCTGTGCTGTGTCTCTCCCACTGCCTTCTGCTCTTCCAAGGGCTCACTATACACTCCGGGGACTGAGGGATCTGCTCCGGGCCCTCAAGGAAGCCCTGAGCACTGAGGCCAGTGCAGAACCCACAGGCATGCCAGGGCATTGGGGCATGGGGCTGCTCATGGTCCCAATGGGGCTTCCCACCCAGGTCATGCCACCTGCACAGACTGAACATCAAGGACAGCCCACTGCAGGCCTTCCTGAGAAAGTGCCCAGATGCCAAGTTATGGAGAGAGACTTCCGGGAAGATGGCAGAACAGGAGAGGCAGAGTGAACGTCTCTCCCATGGATAACTAGAGAAAAGGCAGAAAATGACCAGGACAATGGTTCCAGGATACACGTGGCCAGAGAAGGACCTCTACAATATATAGTGGGGACCTGGATGAAAAAGCAGAGAAATCACAACTGAAAGGACAGGATTAGTTTATTCAATCATAACCACTGACAGAGCTGGTAGCTACATGCAGTCCAGAGCAGGAGAGGGAGGAGCTCCACACTCCTGCACTCCTATCTCAGCAATGAGCTGGGGAGACGACCACTTTCAGCCCCACAGCTGGGAGCTCCTGTGAGGGAACCTGGGAACCAGTGGACATGTGTTGGCCACACACAGAAATCTTGGTTCAGTGCACAGTGCCTACCCTTCAGTTCTGAGGGATATCACTGTGGGGGCCTGGCTCTGGGGAGGACTGGGGGACCCTCCACTTAGAAGGAGAGGGGACACAGTGGAGGAGAGCTGATCTGACAATTAGCAGGCAAAAGAGACAGTCTGTGTGATGCTGCTTTTGCTCTTCCTCCATGGAAGCCTGTGGTGTGCATGGGTGGACAGGAAGGGATGAACGAAGGTGCCACACAGAAGCAACAAAAGTCCCTCCCCCACCCCAGAGGCCCATGGATGCAAGGAAGCAGAGATCTTGTGGGCTGACTAAAAGCACACCTCTAAGCTGTCTGAGGGCTGGAGAAGGTGAAACTCACAGCCCCACAGCCCAAGAATGATCCACTCTGCAGCCTGGAAACCACCAGACCCATTGCACCCTTAAGCAGATTCTCTGCTGAATTGCATAGCACACATACCCCTCCCCCAGAGCTGGCAGTCTCTACTGCACAGGGAGGACTGCTGTGCTGATTGGATTTTGACCTTGCTTGAACCTCACCCAGAGCACAGCTACAGACAAGGAAAATTGGGCTTGAGGGGAAGAGGTGACTAAAGAGTGCCATCTGCTGGGAAGACAGGGAAAGTACACCCTTCCAAATAGTGGTTCTGCCAAATTTTATACAGATGTTTAAATAGACTTGCATCTTCCAAAAAACCTTATTAAGATAATCAATGCCACAAACTCAACAGAAAATTACAAAGCATATGAAGATCCAAGAAGATATGGCCAAGCCAAATGACCAAATGAAAAAGCCAGAGGAGACACAGAACTTGGAACAACTAATCAAAGAAGTACATACAAATCTCCCAAACAACTTCAATGAGTTGGCTAAAGACATAAAGGACCCCAAGAAGATGTTAAAAGAGCATACAGAATAATTTGAAACAGTAAATAGAAAAATAGCAGATCTTATTGAAATGAAAGATACTGTAGATCAAATTTAAAATATACTAGAGACACACAACAGCAGATCTGAAGAGGCAGAAGAAAGAATAAGTAAACTAGAAGATAGGACAATTGAATGTGACTGTACAAAAGAACAAACTGTGGAAAAGATTGAAAAATTTGAAATGGAGCTCAGGGAAATGATGGACAACATGAAGCACACAAATAGAAGAATCATTGGTGTCCCAGAAGGAGAAGAGTAAAAGACTAGGAAGAGCATTTCAGGAGATAGTTGAGGAAAACTTCCCAACCCTTATAAAAGACATAAATATGCAAATCAAAGAAGACCAATGAACTCCAAATAGAATAAATCCAAATAGACCCACTCCTAGACACATACTAATCACATTGTCAAATGCTGAGGAGAAGGAGAAAGTCCTGAAAGCAGAAAGAGAGAAGTGTTTCACCACATACAAGGGAAACTATATAAGACTAAGTACTGACTACTCAATGGGCATGATGAAGGCGTGAAGGCAGTGATATGACATATTTAAGATTCTGAAAGAGAACTTGCCAGCCAAGAATTCTTTATCTAGCAAAGCTATCCTTGAAAAGTGAGGGAGTGTTTAAAATTCCACAGACAGAAAAATTCTATTGAAAAATGCTAACCAGAGACCTGACATGGAAGAAATACTAAAGGGAATTCTACCACCTGAAACAAAAGGAGAGAGAGGTCTGGAGAAGGGCACAGAACTGAAGAGTATTAGTAAGTGTAACTTAAAGGAAAAAGAGAGAAATGGAAAAAATAGACCTAACAAATAAAAACCAAAGGATAAGATGTTTGGTTGAAGACCTCCCTTTACAGTAATAACTTTGAATGTGAATGGATTAAACTCCCAAAATAAAAGATACCAACTGGCAAAATGGATGTAAAAGCATGATCCATCAATATGCTGTTTACAAGAGAGTCATTGTAGACCCAGCAACACAAAGAGACTGAAAGGATGGGAAAAAAGTATTCCATGCAAGCTGTAACCAAAAGAAAGCAGAGGTATATATACTAGTATCAGACAAAACAGACTTTAAATGCAAAGAAGTCATAACAAAGTAGGACAGTACATATTTTAAAAAGGAAAAATTCATCAAGAAGAAATACCAATCATAAATTTTTATGCACCCCATCAAGGAGCTCCAAAGTATATGAGGCAAACATTGGCAAAACTTAAGGAAGCAATAGATGTTTCCACAATAATTGTGGGAGACTTCAATACATCACTCTCTCCTACAGATAGATCAACAAGAGAGAGGACTAACAAGGAAATTGAAAACCTAAACAATGAGATAAATGAATTAGACTTAACAGACATAGATTTTTGCATCCCAAATTACCAGGATATATATTCTTCTCTGGCACCCATGGAATTTTCTCCAGAATAGATCATATGCTGGGGCACAAAACAAGTCTCATTAAATTTAAAAACATTGAAATTATTCAAAGTACATTCTCTGACCATAATGGAATGCAGCTGGAAATCAATAACCACAAAGAACCAGAACTTTCACAAATATTTGGAGGTTAAACAACACACTTTTAAACAGTCAGTGGTTAAAGAATAAATAGCAAGAGAAATTGCTAAATATATAGAGACAAATGAAAATGAGAACACAACATAACAAAACCTATGGGATGCAGCAAAAGCAGTACTGAGGGGGAAATTTATAGCACTAAATGCATATATCAAAAAGGAAGAAAGAGCTAAAATCAAAGAACTAATAGAGCAACTGAAGAAGCTATAAAATGAACAGCAAACTAATCCTAAACCAAGTAGAAGAAAATAAATAACAAAGATTAAAGCAGAAATAAATGACATAGAGAACAACAACAAAAAAAAAAACAATAGAGAGAATAGATAACACCAAAAGTTGGTTCTTTGAGAAGATCAACAAGATTGACAAGCCCCTAGCTAGACTGATGAAATCAAAAAGAGAGAAGACCCATATAAACAAAATAATGAATGAGAAAGTTGACATTACTGTGGATCCTGAAGAAATTTAAAAAATTATAAGAGGGTATAATGAACAACTGTATGCCAACAAACTGGAAAATGTAGAGGAAATGGACAATTTCCTGGAAATATATGAACAACCTAGACTGACCAGAGAAGAAATAGAAGACCTCAACCAACCAATCACAAGCAAAGAGATCCAATCAGTTATCAAAAAACTTCCCACAAATAAATGCCCAGGGCCTGATGGCTTCACAGGGGAATTCTACCAAACTTTCCAAAAAGAACTGACACCAATCTTACTTAGACTTTTTCAAAACATTGAAGAAAATGGAACACCACCTAACACATTTTATGAAGCTAACATCAATCTAATACCAAAACCAGGCAAAGTTGCCACAAAAAAAGGAAAACTACAGGCCAATCTCCCTAATGAATATAGATGCAAAAATTCTCAACAAAATACTTGCAAATCAAATCCAAAGACACATTAAAAAATCATACACCATGGCCAAGTGGAGTTCATTCCAGGCATGCAAGGATGGTTCAATGTAAGAAAATCAATGTATTACAACACATTAACAAATCAAAAGAGAAAAATCAAATGGTCATCTCGATAGACAAAGAAATAAAAGGCATCCAAATTGGAAAGGAAGAAGTAAAACTGTCATTATTTGCAGATGATATGATCTTATATCTGGAAAACCCTGAGAAATCAATGATACAGCTACTAGAGCTAATAAACAATTTAGCAAAGTAGCAGGATACAAGATTAATGCATATAAGTCAGTAATGTTTCTATACACTAGAAATGAAAGATGTGAAGAGACACTCAAGAAAAAGATGCCATTTTCAATAGCAAATAAAAAAATTAAGTACCTAGGAATAAACTTAACCAAAGATGTAAAAGACCTATACAAAGCTCCGCCCCATGGCCCCCAAGAGACTATGGCGGATCCTCGCATCAGGCAGATCAAGATCAAAACCCATGTGGTGAAGCAATTGATCAAAGAAAAAGTGATGTATGAAAAAGAAGCTAAACAACAAGAAGAAAAGGTTGAAAAAATGAGAGCTGAAGATGGTGAAAATTATGCCATTAAAAAGCAGGCAGAGATCCTACAAGAGTCCCGGATGATGAACCCAGATTGCCAGCGCAGGTTGGAAGCTGCATACACCGATCTTCTGCAGTTATTAGAAAGTGAAAATGACTTGGAAGAAGCTGAGGAATATTCAGTACTGGATTCAGTGAAGTTAGAAGCCTGATATTTATCCATACAGGGGTTTTTTTGGCATTAAATCCTGGGATCCATTCCACAATTCTTACTTTTGACCACTATGCATGTTGAAGTAGTGTGAGAATATTCTTTTTATGCCATTGCATATATTTTTCTTAGCCTAATTTAACGTGTCAATAAATGAATTTGTCTAATAAAATTGTTTACTTCATACTTCACAGAATATTTTCAGCTAACTTTTTATTAAATCACATAGACATTTTTGACTGGGAATTAAAATCTGTTAAGTTCTACTAGAAGTCTAGATATTTTGCTTCATAAGCATGGTTTGAATTAAAAATAGGATACCATTTTTTAAGATATAAAATCCAAATTTTGAGCAATTTATTCTGAATAGGGTATAACTCCCTGATAAGAAAGGCGATATACCTCTTTGTGGATAAGGCCTCACAGATTTATCCCTTTTGTGGGATAAATGAAAGTCTTACATTTCCATTAACATAGATTAATGAAAAACATTTAAATATTTTTCCAGAAAACAAAATTTATACAGAAACCATCAGCCACTTAAATCCTTGAGTAAGATTCTTATGAATAATAAAGAGTTGAAATATATTTTAGAGGAACAATGGCAAAATGATGTGCTGGGAAATGTCTAACCAGCTCTTCAGAATACAGGGGAAACCTCTGATTTGCCAGTTTCTGTGGTATAAATACTTCCACCACGGCAAATTGCAAGCTACCAACATGACATCACTGAACACAGAGTTGGGAAGATAATGAGGTGGCTCCTGCACACCATTGGCTATAGCCAACTCTTGATTATCTTGATTGGCCAGGAAAAGAGTATCATTTTATACAAAGTATTTTCCCGGGACAATTGTAAACTCATCACCTAATCATTTTAGGTTTATTTTCCAAAAAGATAGGACAACTCATTTAGTTTTCTTCTCTTTCTAGAAAATCTCTATCAGCTTTATATCACCAGCCTAACATGAGCAGTGATCTAATGACCCAAAATAGTGTTACTAGCATTTATACTTTAAAAACTAATATTCGGGGAGGGAAACAGGGAAAAGATAACTTGAATTTTTGTTGCCGTAAAATATTTATAGTAGTAGTATGATTCATCTGGTTTTGAAAGTTGCAAATGATCACTAGAAGCCTTAACATTTTTATTGGGTCAGTCAAAAAAAAGTCAGAGAAGGGAAAAATAATACTGTGCTTTCCTAATTTTATTTCTAAAGGTTATTCTGGTGTTATAAAACACAGAATGTGTCATGTTCACAAAATAAAATCATACATGCAGAAAATTATTTTATCAACAAATAACTTACATCAGAATTATCTGTAAATTGGAATTCCATCTCAAAATACATTACATGCCATTTTAAAAGTACTTAAGGTGGGAAGGAAAAGGGGTGGGGAAATAGAAACTATAATTACAGTGTGAAATTTGATACTAAGATGTTGAGATTTGGAGATTTGAGTACCAGGAGCATTGAAACTAGATTATTATGTGGTTGGTATCATGCACCACAATAGCTTGGCTTTTTCTTTTTTGTATATTTGGTTTTCCAAATAGAATTTCATTTAAAGAAAGTATTTTACTATCTTTTAAAGCCTGCAAACCATCATTTCATTTCAGCCTTCTTTCTAATAAATAAATACTTATATATTCTTGGCAAAAAAAAAAAGACCTATACAAAGAAAACTACATAACTCTACTAAAAGAAATAGAAAGGGACTTTAAAAGATGGAAAAATATTCCTTGTTCATGGATAGGAAGGCTAAATGTCATTAAAATGTCAATTCTACCCAAACTCATCTACAGATTCAATGCAATCCCAATCAAAATTCCAACAACCTACTTTACAGACTTGGAAAAGCTAGTTACCAAATTTATTTGGAAAGGGAAGATGCCTCGAATTGCTAAAAACACTAAAAAAGAAAAATGAAGTGGGAGGACTTACACTCCCTGACTTTGAAGCTTATTATAAAGCCACAGTAGTCAAAACAGCATGGTACTGGCACAAAGATAGACATATTGATCAATGGAATCAAACTGAGAATTTGGAGATAGACCCCCAGATCTATGGCTGACTGATCTTTGATAAGGCTGAACTGGGACATAACAGTCTTTTCAACAATTGGGGCTAGGAGAGTTGGATATCCATATCCAAAAGAATGAAAGAGGACCCCTACCTCACACCCTACACAAAAGTTAACTCAAAGTGGAACAAAGACCTCAAAGGCCTCAAAAAGGTAAAGAGGCAGCCAAGTCAATGGGAAAAAATTTTTGGAAACCATGTATCTGACAAAAGACTGACAAAAGACTGATATCTTGCATATATAAAGAAATCCTACAACTCAATGACAATACTACAATACTACAGACAGCCCAATTATAAAATGGGCAAAAGATATGAAAAGACAGTTCTCTGAAGAAGAAATACAAATGGCCAAAAAACACATGGAAAAATGTTCAGCCTCACTAGCTATTAGAGAGATGCAAATTAAGACAACGATGAGATACCATCTCACACCAATTAGAATGGCTGCCATTAAACAAACAGGAAACTATAAATGCTGGAGAGGGTGTGGAGAAATTGGAACTCTTATTCACTGTTGCTGGGACTGTATAATGGTCCAGCCACTCTGGAAGACAGTCTGGTAGTTCCTTAGAAAACTAGATATAGAGTTATCCTTCGATCCAGCGATTGCACTTCTCAGTATATACCTGGAAGATCTGAAAGCAGTGACACGAACAGGTATCTGCATGCCAATGTTCATAGCAGAATTATTCACAATTGCCAAGAGATTGAAAGAACCCAAATGTCCTTCAACAGTTGAGTGGATAAATAAAATGTGGTATACACACATGATGGAATACTACATAGCAGTAAGAAGGAATGATGTCATGAAACATATGACAACATGGATGAACCTTGAGGAAATAATGTTGAGCGAAATAAGCCAGGAACAAAAAGAGAAATATTATATGCTACCACTAATGTGAACATTGAAAAATATAAAATAAATGGTTTGTAATGTAAAAAAAAAAAAAAAAAAAAAAAAAGTCTTCCTAGAAAGAAAAGCCCAGGGCCAGACGGCTTCATAGGGGAATTTTACCAAACTTTTCAAAAAGAACTAACACCATTCCTGCTCAATCTCTTTCAAAATTTGAAGAAAAGGAACACTACCTAACTCATTTTATGAAGCTAACATCACTTTAATTCCAAGACCAGATAAAGATACCACAAGAAAGGAAAACTACAGGCCAATCTCCCAAATGAATATAGATGCAAAAATTCTAAACAAAATAATTGCAAATCAAATCCAAAGGCACGTTAAAAGAATTATACACCATGACCAATTGGGGTTCATTCCAGGCATGCAAGGGTAATGCAAGATAAGAAAATCAATCAATGTAATACAACAGATTAACAAATCAAAAGGGAAAAATCAAATGATCATCTTCATAGATGCTGAAAGAGCATTTGACAAAATTCAGCATCCTTTTTTGATAAAAAACATTTCAAAAGGTAGGAATCGAAGGAAATGTCCTCAATATGATAAAGGGCATATATGAAAAATCCACAGGCAGCACAGTACTCAATGGTGAGAGACTGAAAGCCTTCACCCTAAGATTGGGAATGAGAAAAGGATGCCCACTGCCACCATTATTATTCAATGCTGTGCTAGAAGTTCTAGCCAGAGTAATATGGCAAGACAAATAAATAAAAGGCACCAAATTGGAAAGGAAGAAGTAAAAAAATCATTATTTGCAGATTATATGATCATGTATTTGGGAAATCCTAAGGAATCGATGACAAAGCTACTTGAGCTAATAAACAAATTCAGCAAAGTGGCAGGATACAAGATTAATATGCAAAAATCAGTAATGTTTCTATACACTAGTAATGACCTAAGTGAAGAGGCAATCAAGAAAAAAATTCCAATCACAATAGCAACTAAAAGAATCAAGTATCTAGGAATAAATTTAACCCAAGGATATAAAAGACCCCTATACAGAAAATTACAAAATTTTACTGAAAGAAATCAAAAAGGTCCTAAATAGATGGAAAGATATTCCATATTCATGGATAGGAAGGCTAAACATCATTAAGATGTCAATTATACCCAAATTGATCTAAAAATTCAACACAAGTCCAATCAAAATTCCAACCACCTACTTTGCAGACTTGGAAAAGCTATCAAATTTATTTGGTAGGGAAAGGGGCCTTGAATTGCCAAAGACATCCTTAAAAAGAAGAATGAAGTTGGAGGACTTACACTTCCTGACTTTAAAGCCTTCTATAAAGCCACAGTGGTCAAAACAGCATGGTACTGGCACAAAGATAGACATATCGATCAATGGAATCAAATTGAGAGTTCAGAAATAGACCCACATATCTATGGTCAATTGATCTCTGACAAGGCCCCCCAAATCCACTGAACTGGAACAGAATAGTCTCTTCAACAAATGGGGCTGGGAGAACTGGATATCCATATCTAAAAGAGTGAAAGAGGACCCCTACCTTACACCCTTTATTAAAATTAACTCAAAGTGGATGAAAGGCCTAAATATAAGAGCCAACACCATGAAACTCCTAGAAGATAATATAGGGAAACATCTTCAAGACCTTGTAATAGGGGGAATCTTCTCAGATCTTATACTCAAAGCATGAGCAACGAAAGAAAAATCAGATAAATGGGAACTCTTCAAACTCAAATGCTTCTGTGCCTCAAAGGACTGTGTCAGAAAGCTGAAGAGGCAACCAACTCAATGGGAGAAAATATTTGGAAACCATATGTGCCAGTTTGAATGTATTATGTCCCCCAAAACACCATTATCTTTGATGCAATCTTGTGTGGGCAGACATATTAGTGTTGATTAGATTGCAAATATTTGAGTGTTTCCATGGAGATGCACCCCGCCCAACTGTAGGTGATAATCTGATTAGATAATTTCCATGGAGGTGTGGCCCTGCCCATTCTGCATGGGCCTTGATTAGTTTACTACAGCACTATATAAGCTCAGACAGAAGGAGTGAGCTTGCTACAGCCAAGAATAGAAGACCTCAACAGACCAATTATGAGCAAAGAGATTGAATCAC
Organism: Choloepus didactylus; assembly: GCF_015220235.1. NCBI lineage: Eukaryota > Metazoa > Chordata > Mammalia > Pilosa > Megalonychidae > Choloepus > Choloepus didactylus. Next base: position 50,861,297 of record NC_051334.1, on the reverse strand, counting down.
TCATCAAACCCTCCCAACAAGAATAAATGAATCGTCAACTTTGCAAAGTGTTGAGAATGGAGTGGTATTTGGGGAAAAAATACAATCAATGCAAACTAGAGTCTCTAGTTAACAGTAACATTGTAATATGCCTCCACTAATTGTAACAAAGCCCATATACCAAAGCTAGATGTCTATAAGAGGGGTTTATAAGGGAGGAGTATGGGACTCTTGGCATTGGTGATGTTGTCTGGACTTTTCAATGTATTTTATTTTCTTTTATTTTTTCTTTTATTTTTTTATTCATCACTTTTTCTTTTCTTTTTTCTTTTTTCTCCTCTTCCTCTTTTTTTGTGGATGACATGGAAATGTCCACATATAGATTGTGGTGGTAGATGCATATCTATGAAATTATATCAGGAACCACTGAATTTTAGGATGGATTGTTTAAAAAATAAATAGAGGGATATAAGTGCTGGAGAAAATGTGGGGAGAAGGGTGTACCTAATCACTGCCAGTGGGAAAGTAGAATGGTGCAGTCATCTGGAGGGCAGTGCAGTTGATCCACAGGAAGCTAAATATGGGGTTGCCATGTGGTCCAGCAACCCCGTACTGGGTACATACTTCAAAGAACTGAGAGCAGGGACAAGAATGGACATTTGCACACTGGTGTTTATGGCAGCAGTATTCACGATTTGCAATAGATGGAGGTGGCCATCATTGTTCATCATTGTTCAACTGATGAACAGAGTGGTTAACTGTAGTTTATATATACAAATTGAGCAGCTACAAGCAGAAATGAAGTTGTGGGGTAAGCAACTAGATAAATGGACCTTGAGGACAATATGAAATAAGCCAGAAATGAAAACACAAACATTATAACACCTCACTAATATGGACTAACTATAATGTGCAAACTCCGGGAATTGAATCTGAGAGCATAGGTTATCAGGGGAAGGCTTATTGTAAAGGTTCCTAGATTGTAAGCTCTTACAGCAGTTATGTCTATTCCTGAGTTGTAAAGAGATGAGACTTCAATTGGAGATATGAACAAAATGGCCTTGGGTAGGACTAAGGTATATCAGACTAAAGGGTAAAGGATGATACTGACTGTGTTTTAAAACTTCAACTTCTGTGTGAGACCAAAGGTAGAGATGTTTATTTGGTGGAAAATCCTTATTTTCTGTAGCACACTATGTAATTTAACTTGTGTGGTCAATTTATTCAAAAAACATAATAACATGAAAACTTTAATAGGGAGTGAGATCGGGTTCATTTGTGCAGGTTAGTATAAAACCTGATACATCCCACAGTAATTTGGGCAGAGGACAAAAAAAGTATTTGAAAAGCCCCCTTAAGGGACTGGGAAAATGTGGAAATATTAAATTTACCCACTGGGGAATTCCTTATATTCTCACAAACATTGAGGACTACCAATTTAGTAGGCCAAGCCCTCAATCTTGGGGCTTGCCCTTATGAGGCCTGTTACTGCAAAGGAGAGGCTAAGCCTACTTATAATTGTGCCTAAGAGTCACCCACAGAGAACTCATTTTGTTGATCAGATGTGGCCTGTCTCTCTAAGCGAACTTGTCAGGTGGACTTGCCTCCCTCCCCCCTACATAGGGCATGACTCCCAGAGGTATAAATCTCCCTGGCAACGTGGGATATGACTCCCAGGGATGAGTCTGGACCCAGCATCATGGGACTGAGAAAGCCTTCTTCACCAAAAGGGGGAAGAGAAATGAAACAAAGTAAAGTTTCAATGGCTGAGAGATTGTAAAAGGAGTCGAGAAGTCATTCTGGAGGTTATTCTTATGCATTATATAGCTACCCATTTTTAGTTTTTAGTGTATTAGAATAGCTAGAATGCAATACCTGAAACTGTTGAACTGCAACCCAGTAGCCTTGATTCTTGAAGCTTATATGGTGTGACCATGTGATTGTGTAAACCTTGTGGCTCACACTCCCTTTACCCAGTGTATGGAAAGATGAGTAGAAAAATGGGGACAAAAACAAAATGAATAATAGGGGAGGTGGGGGATGGATTGCTTTGGCTGTTCTTTTTTACTTTTATTTTTATTTTTATTACTTTTTTGGAGTAATGAAAATGTTCAAAAATTGACTGTGGTGATGAATGCACAACTATATGATGATACTGTGAAAAATTGATTGTACACTTTGGATGATTGTATGGTATTTAAAAAATCCAAATAATCCAAAAGAGGATAGGAGTGGGGGAACAGAGAAATAACAACAACAAAAACATATGGCAAATACAAAAAAAAGTTAGACCTAAAGAAAAAGTTAGACCAACTATATCAACAATTACATTAAATGAAAATGATTTAAGCACACAATTAAATGAAAATGATTAAGAGAATGGATACAAGAACAAGAATATAGTATATACTGAAAAAGAAAAAAAAAAAAAACCAACAAAGAAAAGCCGAAGACCAGATGGCCTCACAGGTGAATTCTACCAATCATTCCAAGAAGAATTAATACCAATCCTCATCAAGCTCTTCCAAAAAATTGAAGAGGAGGGAATACTCCCTAACTCATAACCCTAACACCAAAGCCAGATAAAGATACTACAAGAAAAGCAAATTACACACCAATTTCTCTTGTGAATATAGATGCAAAAATCCTCAACAAAATACTTGCATGTTGAACCCAACAGTACATTAAAAGAATTATACACCATGATCAAGTGGGTTTTATCCCAGGTATGAAGGTTGGTTCAACATAAGAAAATCAATTAATGTAATATGCCACACTAACAAAACAAAGGAGAAAAAACACATGATCATCTTGATTGATGCAGAAAAGGCATTTGACAAAATTCAACATCATTTCTTGATTAAAAAACACTTAGAAAAATAGGAATAGGAGGAAACTTCCTCAACATGATAAAGGGCATACATGAAAAACCCACAACTAACATCATATACGATGATGAAATACTGAAAGATTTCCCTCTAAAATCTGGAACAAGACAAGAATGCCCACTGCCAACAATGTTTTCAACATTTTAAGCAAGAAAAAAGAAATAAAAGCTATCCAAGTTGGAAAGGAAGTAAAACTTTAACTATTTGCAGATGTCATGACCCTATATTTAGAAAGCCCGAAGAAATCTTCCAAAAAGCTACCAGAACTAATAAATGAATTCAGAAAAGTGCCAAGGTACAAGACCAACACCCAAAAATCAGTAATGCTTCTATACACTAATGTTGAGCAATATGAGGAGAAAAATCAAGAAAAAAATTCCATTTACAATAGCAACTAAAAGAATCATGTATCCAGGAAAAAAATTAACCAAGGATGTAAAGGACTTGTACACCGAAAACCAAAAAACATTGTTAAAAGAAATAATAAAAGACCTAAATAAAAGGAAGGACATTCTGTGTTCATGGATTGCAAGGCTAAATATCATTAAGATGTCAATTCTATACAAAATACTTTATAGATTCAAGGCAATCCCAATAAAACTTCCAACAGCTTACTTTCCAGAAATGGAAAAGCCAATTATCAAATTCAATTGGAAAATTAAGGGGTTTGAATAGCCAAAAACATCTTGAAAGAGAAGAACGAAGATGGAGGAGTCATACTTCCTGACTTTAAAGTATATTGCAGGAGAACCTAAGATGGCGGCTAGGAGAGACAGGGAAAAAAAAACACCTCTGTGAAAAATACTAGATAAAAGCCAGAAAGTGACCCAGAACACCAGTTCCAGCAATGCACCAGCTGGACAAGTTCTGCTAAATCCACAGGGACCGTGCACTTGGTGAAACTGGGAGTCTGCATTCTGAAATGAGTAAGCCTGCTGAATATCCAGCAGCCATGCTGCGGTGTGGGGAAACCATGGGTTGGTGTTTGGAGGCGGACTAGTTCTTTTTTAAAAAAACCAAAAGCGGCTGCAGATTCGGCAGTGAGAACCGCACAGTGAAGCATGGCAGGAATGGGCTGTGCGAACACCTCAATATCTGGCATGGAAGATAGCCTTTCGCGCACCCACTGCTAAATGTCTCGGAGCGAGGAAGGCAGAGGTGACCAAAAGGGGAAAATAACCACACCCCTTGCAGCCATCTTCCCGGCGGGCTGGGAACATTCCTGCCCAGCGCTGGTGCCACAGCCCAGAGCCACACCAAAAAAAATCCAGTGTGACAGGAAGTGTTTCCAGCATCACACGCACACACCACAATATCGGGCATGGACAGTAGCCTTTCACACACCCACAGCTAATTGTCCCAGAGTGGGGAAGACGGAGTTGTGCGAAAAGGGGGAAATTAATACGCCCCATACAGCCATCCTTACAGCAGGCTGAGAACGCACCTACACAGCCCGGTGGCCCAGAACTTCCCTTGAGGGACAGAACGTACTTCTGACACTTCTGACATAGCACAACCTTTCCTCAGCAGAGGTCCTAGAAGGGCACAGCTTGGAAGAGAGACCCATCCAGAAATCCCAGGGACCATATGCCAATACCAAGGACTTGTGGGTCAGCAGCAGAGACAATCTGTGGCGAGACTGAAATGAAGGTTTAGACTATTGCAACAGCCTTAAATCTCCAGGAACACCTGAGATGTTTGATTATTAAAGCTGCCCTCCCTCCCTAACCGCTCAGACACATGCCCCACATTCACAGCAGACAGCACCAACAACACACCCAAACATGGTGCACCAATTGGACCCCACAAGAATCAGACCCCCACACACCACAAAGACAAAGTTGGGGAGAAGTGACTTGAGGGGAATAGGTGACTCGCGGCGCCATCTGCTGGTTAGTTAAAGTGCACACCACCAAGCTGTAGATCTGACAAATTAGAGATTAGTCTTTGAATAATCCTACATATCCTAAAAGAACACTAACAATTAAAGCAAATGCCAGGAGGCCAAAAACAACAGAAAATTTTAAAGCGTATGAAAAAAACAGACGATATGGATAACCCAAACCCAAACACCCAAATCAAAAGATTAGAGGAGACAGCACTTGGAGTAATTAATCAAAGAACTAAAGACAAACAATGAGAGCATGGCACAGGATATAAAGGACATCAAGAAGAGTATGGCACAGGATATAAAGGACATGAAGAAGACCCTAGAAGAGCATAAAGAAGAAATTGCAAGAGTAAATAAAAACATAGATGATCTTATGGAAATAAGAGAAACTGTTGACCAAATTAAAAAGATTCTGGATACTCATAGTACAGGACTAGAGGAAGCTGAACAAAGAATCAGTGACCTCAAGGGCCACAGAATGGAAAATGAAAGAACAAAAGAAAGAATGGGGAAAAAATTGAAAAAATCAAAATGGACCTCAGGGATATGATAGATAAAATAAAACATACAAATATGACTCATTGGTGTCCCAGAAGGGGAAGAGAAGGGTAAAGGTCTAGAAAGAGCATTCAAAGAAATTGTTGGGGAAAACTTCCCAAACCTTCTACACAATATAAATACACAAAGCATAAGTGCCCAGCGAACTCCAAATAGAATAAACCCAAATAAACCCACTCCAAGATATATTCTGATCAGACTGTCAAATACTGAAGAGAAGGAGCAAGTTCTGAAAGCAGCAAGAGAAAAGCAATTCACCACATACAAAGGAAACAACATAAGACTAAGTAGTGACTACTCAGCAGCCACCATGGAGGTGAGAAGGCAGTGGCATGACATATTTAAAATTCTGAGAGAGAAAAATTTCTAACCAAGAATACTTTATCCAGCAAAGCTCTCCTTCAAATGACAGACAGCTTAAATTTTTCACAGACAAACAAATGCTGAGAGATTTTGCTAACAAAAGACCTGCCCTACTTTAGATACTAAAGGGGGCCCTACTGACAGAGAAACAAAGAAAGGAGAGAGAGATATGGAGAAAGGTTCAGTATTAAAGAGATTCAATATTGGTTCATTAAAGGACATTAAGAGAGAGAGGGAAAAAATATATCTGACAAACATAAACCAAAGGATAGGATGTTCAATTCAAGAAATGCCTTCACAATGATAACGTTGAATGTAAATGGATTAAACTCCCCAATTAAAAGTTATAGATTGGCAGAATTGATCAAAAAATATGAAACATCAACATGTTGCATTCAAAAGACTCATCTTAGACACAGGGACACAAAGAAATTGAAAGTGAAAGGATGGAAAAAATATTTCATGCAAGCTACAGCCAAAAGAAAGCAGGAGTAGCAATATTCATCTCAGATAAAACCGACTTTAAATGCAAGGATTATGAGAGACAAAGAAGGCCACTACATACTAATAAAAGGGGCAATTCAACAAGAAGAAATAACAATCATAAATGCTTATGCACCCAATCATGGTGCCACAAAATACATGAGACAAACATTGGCAAAACTAAAGGAAGCAATAGATGTCGCCACAATAATTGTGGGAGACTTCAACACATCACTCTCTCCTATAGATAGATCAACCAGACAGAAGACCAATAAGGAAATTGAAAACCTAAACAATCAGATAAATGAATTTGATTTAATAGACATATATAGAACATTACATCCCAAGTCACCAGGATACACATTCTTCTCTAGTGATCACGGAACTTTCTCCAGAATAGACCATATGCTGGGACATAAAACAAGCCTCAATAAATTTTAAAAAAATTGAAATTATTCAAAGCACATTCTCTGACCACAATGGAATACAATTAGAAGTCAATAACCATCAGAGACTCAGAAAATTCACAAACCCCTGGAGGTTAAACAACACACTCCTGAAATAAATGGTTTATAATGTAGAATGTAGGGGAACTAGCGATAGAGAGCAATTAATGAAGGGTGAACGATAACCCAATAAGAACAGATAAGCTATCGTGGGTAAATTTAACATTCTGGGAAAGCCCAGGAATGACTATGGTTTGTTAATTTCTGATGGGTATGGTAGGAACAAGTTCACAGAAATGTTGCTATATTAGGTTATTTTCTTGGGGTAGAGTAGGAACATGTTGGACTCCCTTGTTATGGTTTGTTTGAAATGTTTTTTTTTATTGTATTTTTTAATATATATAGTTGATAAAAAAAGAGTTAATTAAAAAAAAACAATGAAAAAAATATGCAGAGCCCCTTGAGGAGCTGGTGGAGAATGCAGGGCTTTTGGGCTCCCCCACCTTGATGGTTGCTGATGTGCTCACAGACATAGGGGACTGGTGGTTTGATGGGCTGAGCCCTCTACCACAGGACTTGCCCTTGGGAAGACTGTTGCTGCAAAGGAGAGGATAGGCCTCCCTATAATTGTGCCTAAGAGCCTCCTCCCGAATGCTTCTTTGTTGCTCAGATGTGGCCCTGTCTCTCTAGCTAAGTCAACTTGAAAGGTGAAATCACTGCCCTCCCCCATTTGTGGGATCTGACACCCAGGGGAGTGAATCTCCCTGGCAATGTGGAATATGACTCCTGGGGAGGAATCTAGACCTGGCATCATGGGATGCAGAACATCTTCTTGACCAAAAGGGGGATGTGAAAGGAAATGAAATAAGCTTCAGTGGCAGAGAGATTCCAAAAGGAGCCGAGAGGTCACTCTGGTGGGCACTCTTACACACAATATAGACAACCCTTTTTAGGTTGTAATGATTTGGAATAGCTAGCAGCAAATACCTGAAACTATCAAACTACAACCCAGAACCCATGAATCTTGAAGACGATTGTATAAAAATGTAGCTTATGAGGGGTGACAATGTGAGTGGGAAAGCCATATGGACCACACTCCCCTTTGTCTCGTTTATGGATGGATGAGTAGAAAAATGGGGGAAAGAAAAAAAAGGCACCCGGTGTTCTTTTTTACTTCAATTGTTCTTTTTCACTTTAATTTTTATTCTTATTATTTTTGTGTGTGTGGTAATGAAAATGTCAAAAATTAATTTTGGTGATGAATGCACAACCATATAATGGTATTGTAAACAATTGAATGTACATGTTGTTTTGTATGACTGCAGTGTATGTGAATATATCTCAATAAATATGAATTTTAAAAAATAAACTGTATTACAAAGCTACAGTAATCTAAACAGCATGATATTTCCACAAATGTCTATGCCAAAGGAATCAAGTTCAGAAATAGACCCTCACATCTACAGCCAATAGATTTTTTTTTACTAGAGGAGATGTAGGTTTAGGAAAAATCATGCATAAAATACAAGATTTCCAAATACCACACCACCACCAATACCCTGCACTGGTTTGGTCATTTGTTACTACTGATGATAGCACATTTTTATAATTGCACTATTAATTAAAGTCCATGGTTTAACTTAAGGCTCAATGTTTTTATAGTGTGGTTCCAAGGATTTTTTTTTTAATTTTATTCTGTTACCATATATATAATGTAACATTTCCCTTTTTAATCGTATTCAGATATATATTTCAGTGCTATTACTTGCATTCACAATGTTGTGTTACCATCACCACCACCCATTACCAAAACATTTCCATCATTCCAAATAGGAACCCTGTAAATCTTAAGCCTTAACTTCCCATTCCCTACCCCCACCCCATCCCCTAGTTACCTATATTCTAGATTCTGACTCTATGAGTTTGCTTGTTCTAATTATCTCAAATCAGTGAGGTTGTACAATAGTTGTCCTTTTATGTCTGGCTTATTTCACTCAACGTGATGTCTTCAAGGTTCATCCATGTTATTGCATGTATCAGGACTTCAATCCTTTTTATGGTGGAGTAATATTCCATTGTATGTATATGCCATATTCTATTTCACCATTCACTGGTAGATGGGCTCTAGGCTTGCCTCTTTTAGCAATTGTAAATAATGCCACTATGAACATCAGTGTGAAAATATGTTTGAGTCCCTGCTTTAAATTATTTTGGGTATATACCTAGAAGTGTGATTGCCAGGTCATATGGTAGTTCTATACTTCTCTTTCTGAGAAAACAACCAGACTGTCTTCCAAAGTGGTTGCACCATTTTACTTTACCACTAGCAGTGAATGAATGTGCCTATTTCTCTACATCCTCTCTAACACTTGTTATTTTCCATTTTTTAATAGCATGCATTCTAATTAGTGTGAAATGGTATCTCGTGGTTTTGATTGGCAATTCCATGTGGCTAATGATGTTGAGCATCTTTTCATGTGCTTTCTGACCATTTGTATATCTTCTTTGGAGAGATATCTATTCAAGTCTTTTGCCCATTTTTTAGTTGGGTGGTTCATCATTTGGTTGTTAAGATGAAGAATTTCTTTATATATTCTGGATATTAATCCCTTATCAGCTTTGTGGTTTCCAAATATTTTCTCCCCTTGAGTAGGTTGTCTTTTTACATTCATGATAAAGTCCTTTGAAGAACAAATTTTTTTTTTATTTTGATGAGGTCCCATTTATCTATTTTTTCTTTTGTTGCTTTTGCTTTGGATGTAAACTCTAAGAAACTATTGCATAACACAAAGTCCTGAAGATGCTGCCCTACATTTTCTTCTAGGAGATAGATAGTTCTAGCTCTTATATTAAGGTCTTTGATCTATTTTGAGTTGATATTTGTATATGATGTGAGAAAGGGGTCCTCCATTTTTTGCAAATGGAGATTGAGTTTTCCAAGCACCATTTGTTGAAGAGAATGTTCTTTTCCAATTGAATGATCTTTGCCACTTTATCAAAAATCAGTTGGCTAAAAATGTGAGAGTTGATTTCTGAGCTCTAAATTCTATTCCATTGTTCTAGATGTATGTCTTTGGGCCAGTACCATTCTATTTTTATTACTATTGCTTTGTAATAAGTTTTAAGATTGAGAGCTGTTAGTCTTCTAATTTCATTCTTCTTTTTCAAGGTGAATTTAGGTATTTGGGGCCACTTGCCCTTCCATAAATTTGATGATTGGCTTTTCCATTTCTGCAAAGGAGGTTGTTAGAATTTTGATTGGGATTGCATTCAATCTATAAATTTGGGTAATATTGACATCTTAATGATATTTAGTCTTCCAATCCATGAAGGCGGAATGTCTTTCCATTTATTTACGTCTTCTTTGACCTAAATCTAACATCCCTGGTTAGATTCATTCCTAGATATATGATTCTTTTAGTTCCTATTGTGAATGGAATTATTTTCTTGATTTCTTCTTCTGATTGTTCATTTCTTGTATATAGAAACACTACTGATTTGGGGGTGTTGATCTTGTATCCTGCCACTTTTCTGAATTCATTTTTTAGCTCTAGGAGCTCTGTTGTGGATGGATTTTTCAGGATTTTCTGTATATAGGATCATATCATCTGCAAATAGGGAAAGTTTTACTTCTTCCTTTCCAATTTAGATGCCTTTTATTTCTTTTTCTTGCCTAATTGCTCTGGCAAGTACTTCCAATACAGTGTTGAATAACATTGGTGACAGTAGGCACCCTTGTCTTGTTCCTGATCTCAGAGGGAAAGCTTTCAGTCATTCCCCATTAAATAAGATGTTAGCTGTGGGCTTTTAATATATGCCCTTTATCATTCTGAGGAAGTTTCCTTCTATTCCTAGTGTTCTAAGTGTTTTATCAATAAAGGGTGCTGGATTTTGTCCAATGCCATTTCTGCATCAATTCAGATGATCATGTTTTTATCCCTTGTTCTATTAATGTGGTGTATTACATTAATTGATTTTCTTATGTTGAATCAACCTGGCATAGCTTGGATAAAACCTACTTGATCATGGTGTAAAATTCTTTTAATATGCTGCTGGATTCAGTTTGCTAGTATTTTGTTGAGGATTTTTGCATCTATATTCTTAAGAGATACTGGTCTGTAGTTTTCTTTTCTTGTGGTATCTTTATCCAACTTTTGCATCAGGGTGATGCTGGTCTCATAAAATGAGTTAGGGAGTGTTCCCTGCTCTTCAGCTTTTTGGAAGAGTTTGAACAGAATTGGAGTTATGTCTTCTTGAAATGTTTGATAGAATTTCCCTGTGAAGCCATCTAGTCATGAAGTTTTCTTTGTTGGGAGGCTTTAGATTATTGATTCAATCTCTACTAGTAATTGGTTTGTTGAGATCTTCTATTTCTTCTTGAGTTAATGTAGATAGTTTCTGTTTCTAAGAGTTTATCCATTTCATCTAGGTTGTTTCATTTATTGGCATACAGTTGTTCATAGGATCCTTGTACAGTCCTTTTTATTTCAGTGGGGTTGGTAGTAATGTCCCCCTTTTCATTTCTGATATTAGTTATTTGTATCCTCTCTTTTCTTTTTCAGTCTAACTAAAACATTGTCAATTTTATTGATCTTTTCAAACAACCAACTTTTGTTTTTGTTTATCCTCTCTATTGCTTCAATTGTTTGTTTTCTATTTCCTTTATCTCTGTTCTGATCTTTGTTGTTTCCTTCCTTCTGCTCACTTTGGATTTAGTTTGCCCTTCTTCTAGTTCTTCAAGTTTTGAGGTTAGTTCTCTAATTTGAACTCTTTCTTCTTTTTTAATGTAACCATTTAGAGCTATAAATTTCCCTCTCAGCACTGCTTTCACTGAATCCCATAAGTTTTGGTATGTTGTGTTTTCATTTAATTCACCTCAGGATATTTCCTAATTTCACTTCTTATTTACTTTTTAACCCATTGTTTGTTTAAAAGTATACTGTTTAATTTCCACATATTTGTGAATTTTCCACTTCCCCCTCTGTTGCTGATTTCTAGCTTCATTTCATTGTATGATTTCAATATTTTTGAGTTTATTCAGACTTGTTTTGTGACCCAGTTTATGGTTTAAACTGGGGAAGACTGATCCATATGCACTCAAGAAAAATGTTTATTTTGTTTTCATTGTAAGCAATGTTCTCTATATGTCTGCTAAGTCTAGTTGATCTAGTGTATCATTCAAATCCTGTACTTCCTTATTGATCTTCTGACAAGATGTTCTATCCATTATTGAGAGTGGTGTGCTGAAGTCTCCTACTATTAATGTAGATCCTTCAATTTCTCCCTTCAAATCTGTCAGTATTTGCTATACTTATTTTGGGTTAGGTGCATATATATTTATAATTGTTACATCTTCCTGTGGAATTGTCCCCTTTATCAGTATGTAATGACCATCTTTGTTCCTCATAACTGTTTTCTACTTAAAGTCTATTATCTGATATTACTATAGCCATCCCAGCTCTCTTTTGGTTACTAATTGCATGGTATATTTTTTCCCATCCTTTCACCCTCAACCTACTTGTATCTTTGATTTTAAGGTGAATCTTTTGCAGATAGCATATAGTTGGGTGCTCTTGTTTGCTAAAGCAATATACCAGAAATGGGTTGGCTTTTACAATGGGGGTTTATTAGTTCACAAATTTACAGTTCTAAGGCCATGAATATGTCCAAATTAAGGCATCAAGAGGCAGATACCTTCTCTGAGGAAAAGGCCGATGGTGTCCGGAACACCTGTCAGCTGGGAAGACATGTAGCTGACATCTGTTGGTCCTTTGCTCCCAAGTTCCATTACTTCCAGTTTCTGATTCCAGTGGCTTTCTCCTTAAGCATCTGTGGGTTCTCACTTAGCTTCTCTGGGGCAAACACTGAGCTTCATCTCTTAGCTTAGCATCTCCAAGTGTCTGGTTCTGTGTCAGCTCTGAGCTCTCTTCAAAATGTCTGCCTTTTATCATCTCATAGAGGGCACCAGCAAACTAAGACCCACCTTAAATGGGGAGAGTCACATCTCCATGTAAATAATCTAATCAAAAGATCCCACCCACAATAAGTCTGCACCCACAAGATTGGATTAAAAGAATATGGCTTTTATGGGGTACATAATAGTTTCAAAACAGCACATTGGGTCATGCTTTCTTATCCAATCTGCCAATTTCTGCTTTTTGACTGGAGATTTTAATCCACTTACACTTCAAGTTACTACTGGTAATACAGGACTCTCTTCTGCCATTTTGCTATTTACCCTCTGTATATCTTATACCTTTTTTGTGCCTCACTTCCATTAAAGCCTACTTTTATACGAATTTGCTTTTTTGTTTTGTACCATATTGAGTGCCTTCTCATTTCTATCTAGATATATTTTTCATCTTTTTTCCTTATACTTACCATGGGGTTAAAATTCAACATTCTAAATATATAACATGCACATTTGGTTTGATACCAACTTAACTTCAGTAGCATGCACAAATATTTTTCCTATAACCCTCTCTCTCCTCATCATTTGTTGTATTTGTTACCACTTATATCTTTGTATACTGTGTGTCCATAAATCTAGATTTATCATTACCTTGCATGCATTTGCATTTTAGCAACTGTAGGAAGTAAGAAGTGGAGTTACATACCAAACAATACAATACAATAATACTGGCATTTATAATTATCCAAATGGCTACATTTACTGCAGGCCTTTATTTCTTTATACTGCTTTGAACCACTGTCTAGTGTCCTTTCCTTTCAGTCTGAATAACTCCCTTTAGCATTGCTTGTAGGACAGGTTAGTGGTGATGAACGCCCACAGCTCTTGTTTATCTGAGAATGTCTTAATCTCTCCCTCAGTTTTGAAAGAGAGTCTCACTGGATATAAAATTCTTGGCTGGCAGTTGTTTTCCTTCAGCAGTTTTAAGTATTTCAACCCACTTCCTTCTTGCCTTCATGGTTCCTGATGAGAAATCAGCACTCAGTCTAATTGAGGCTCCCTTGTATGCAACACATTGCTTTTCTCTTGCAGCTTTCAGAAATCTCCCCTTGTCCTTTGCATTTGATAGTATAATCAGTGTGTCAGTTTTAATGTATTATGTCCCCCAAAATGACATTATCTTTGATGCAATCTTGTGAGGGTAGATTAGATTGTAATTCTTTGTTTCCATGGAGATGCAACCCACCCAACTGTAGATGATAACTCTGGATAATTTCCATGGAGATGTGGCCCTACCCATTCAGTGTGGGCCTTGATTAGTTTACTAGACCACCATATAAGTGAAGACAGAAGGACTGAGCTTGCTACAGCCAAGAGGAACACTTTGAAGAATGCACAGAAGCTGAGAGAGTAGCTGCAGCTGAGAGACACATTTTGAAGATGGCCGTTGGAAGCTGACACTGACATTTTGGAGAACACCATTTTGAAACACAAGCTGGGAGCAAGCAGAGGCCAGCCACGTGCCTTCTGAGCTAACAGAGGTTTTCCGGATGCCAATGGCCTTTCTCAAGTGAAGGTACTCTATTGCTTATGCCTTACCTTGGACATTTTATGACCTTAAGACTATAACTTGGTAACCAAATAAACACCCTTTATAAAAGCCAATCCATTTCTGGCATTTTGCATCCTGGTAGCATTAGCAAACTGGAACAATCAGTATATGACAGGGTGTATTTTTCTTCATGTTTATTCTGTTTGGTGTTCTCTGGGCTTATTGGATGTGCATATTCATGTCTTTTACTAAATTTGGATTGGGTCTCCTTGATTATTTCTTTGAATATTCCTTCTGTCCCTTTCTCTCTCTTTTCTCCTTCTGGGACTCCCATAATGCACATATTGATGTCCTTGATGGTGTCATATCACTGTCTTAGGCTATTTTCACTTTTATTATTTCTTTTAATCTTTCTGTTCCTCAGCCTGACTCATTTCAAATGTCTTGTCTTCAAGTACACTGATTCTTTCTTCTCCCAGCTTGAATCTGCTCTTGAAACCCTCTTGGGTATTTTTCATTTCAGTCATTGTGGTTTTCAACTCCAGTATTTCTGTTTGGTTTCTTTTTTAAATTTCTATGTCTCTATTAAGTTTCTCCTATTGCTCATTTATTGTTTCCCTGATATCCTTTTCTTTCTTTTACCCTTCCTTTCCTTGAGCATTTATATGATCAGTTTCTTAAAGACTTTATTCAGTATGTCCACATTCTTGTCTTCTTCATTAGCGTTTTCTGTATCTTTATCCTCTTCCTTTGAATTGGCCATCATTTCCTGTTTCTTTCTCTTTTTTTGTCTTGTACTCTTTTGTTGCACACTGAACACTTTAATATTTTTAAATGCTAACTCTGGGATTTACTCCCTGGGATGTCTGTTTCTTGGTTTTGTAACCAAGAAGTGATTGGTTATAAGATAGGTAGTTTCTTGAGCTTCAGCCCTCCTATCAGGTAGGTCTGCACAAGTCAAATGCAGCATACAGAGTTTTCCCTGTCTTTCTGGGCCTCTGTTTTGTCCTGGGCTTTTGCTTGTTAGTTGTTTTGGAGTTTTCCTGTTTACAGGAGCTTGGTTGCTCCCTCTGCTTCCTAGGATACAGAATTCCCTCTCCCAGGTATTTGAAGGCAGCAGGCCTTTGTCCCAAATTATCCATGTTTTAGTTTGCTATAGCTGCTGAAATGCAATACAGAAATGGGCTGGCTTTTACAATGGGGATTTGTAAGTTTACAAGCTTAAGTTTCTGAGGCTCTGAAAATGACCAAATCAAAACATCAACAGGCTATCCAGTGATCCTGGACTCCTCTGTCACATGGCAAGGCACATGGCAGTGTATGTTGGTCCTTCTTTCCCAGATTTCATTGCTTTTGGGTTTTGCTGCTTTTGGTGTCTATGTGTATCCTTCTCTCTCAGCTTCTCTGTACTTCTCACTGTTCCATCCTCCTACAAACGACTGCAGTAAGAGGATTAAGACCCACCTGGGGCATGCCTCAACTGAAATAACCTAATCAAAAGGTCCCACCCAAAATAGGTTTACACCCACAGAAATGGATTAGCTTTAAGAACATGATTTTTTTCTGGGGTACATAACTTCAAACCATCACAGTCTGTCTCTACAGTATTTTACACTCATTTTATTGTCTCATGCTGCTTTTGCCTGGAGGACAAATTCTGGGAGGACAGTCACTCTGGAGAGGACTTTCCCAAGTCAGTCTTTCCCAGTCAACACAGGGCCAGAGGCCCACGAAGGGGGCACAGACTGGTTCCAAAATGTCCTTGGGGAGAATTCAGTAAGGGTGCCAGAATCTTCTCTTACAGCTCTCCAAAGCTGTGCTTTTCTGGCTTGCCCAGCAAACTTAGCCCTTTAACTAACTGCCCCCTACAGCCCTGAGGAAGCACTGTGACTTTAAATCTCACCACATTTACCCCTGCCCGGGAAGGGCTGAAACAAAAGCTGTCCTCAGATCCTTGACCCACTGATCTGAGTTTGCTAATGAAAAGGCATGATCAATGATCTGCAGTGCCCATCCCTTTACTTGGGGAAGGAGACTTTTATATCCCTTTCTGTCACCAGAAACTAGCCAGGAACTGGACCCCATGGTGACCTGCCAAGAGGGTGGGGGGATGAGCCCTGGTAGCTGCCATGTGGAGAGAGCAATTTACATTTCTTTACCATAATTTATCAGTCTCTTCCTCCTGCTCTCCCCTGGATGCTGTGCAGTGTTCTTCTGGCCTCTGGGGTTTCAAAATAGTTGTTTCAGACAGTTCCAGTCTGTTAAATAGTTGTTTTGGTGGAAGGGTTGAGTCCTGGAGCTCCCTACTCTGCCACCTTCCTTGGAAGTCCTGGCCAATTGATTTTTTTTTTTTTTTTTTTTTTTTTTTGCCAATTGATTTTTGACAAGGCTGTCAAATCCACTCAATTGGGAAAGAATAGTCTCTTCCATGAATGGTGCTGGGAGAATTGGATATCTATATGAAAAAGAATGAAAGAGGACCTCTATCTCACAAGACAAAAATTAACTCAAAATTAATCAAAGACCTAAATATACGAACCAGGGCTATTAAACTGCTAGAAGAAAACGTATGGAAGTATCTTTAGGCTCTTGTGTTAGGCCACGGTTTT